>NC_081344.1:17876274-17894587 GCF_029784015.1 Lycium ferocissimum
AGTCACACTTCTTGGGCAACTTCATCAACTTTTCATCTTTCCTAAGGTATGTTTCACGTCCCTCTACTCTATATTGTGGTTCTACATGCTTGATTTCAAAATTTCTCATGCCTGTTAGTAGTTAGTGTAATTATGTTGGGGTTTCTTTGAAAGAGAGCCTTGTGACCAATATGGGTGCGAGATTTTTTTGTTGTAACTAGTTATTTAACGTTCACATAGCCTTGGAACCGTGTTCTACTTAAGATCTACTTAAAAATGGGGGAAATATCATGTTCAGTGGTAGGTATAGTGATGTGCAATTTTTTGTATTTGCTTGAAATCTAAAGCCTAAATGTTGTTGAAATGATGTGCTATAGGGCGTAAACTACATGTATGCTAACATATTCCACGATCAAGGCTTAATTTTGTTGGTATTTGGTTGAAATTTCAAGATCCCATTTTTGAAAAAGAGGGTCTGTCTTGTTGAGAAAGATGATGGGTTCGCTGTAGTGGACTCACTTTCGCTGCAGTGGATCCATCACGACGAGCCAAGGTCAGGTGGCTATGATACACGTGGGGTGGGGTGTTTTTGTCCCTGGTAGCCTGTCACAACCCAATTTGTGAATCATGATGGCACCTACATCGTCCTCTGTAGGCAAAACATTCCCAACTCATTTTAATCATTTATGAAAATTATGCAGAATTAAATAATGACTTAGTTAAGAAATTCAAATTATATTGATAACAAGTGTGGAAATAACAACAACCCCAAAATCTGGTCTGGATTAGTACAAGAGCTACTACCAAGAAGATACAAAGTCTGATAAGAAATGGAAATCTCAAATGTCAATACTGTCTCAAGAATACAAAGTATACAGTTAATTATAGGAAGAGTCTCCCGGTTGCAAACCTAGCTAAAGCTCACCCGGGAATCTCGATCAAGTAGACTCGAATCACACTCGACGACAGGAACTGAAACTAGTAACAGGCTCTGCACTCAAAAGAAGAGTAAAGCAAGAGTAGCATCAGTACAAACAACACGTACTGAGTAAGCATCAAAGGCCGACTAATATTAGTTCATGCATATAAGCATAAAATCAACAAGATAAACAAATAGACACATAATACTCAAATCAAGGTCACAAAACATTCCATAACTGAATCACAACCTAAGATGAAGCTTCTAAACCACAAGTCTATCGAGTCTCTATACTCTCACACGATATTCACAAATCCAAGTTCCGACCCTAGGTAGAGTCACTAATCCACAAATTAACTCAGTCAATAATCATATCTATACCACACAACCGTCTCAACAAACCATACCAAAATCAGAACTAAAAGAACCATATAATAATGCAGAATAAAAAGTAAAGAAGTGCCATGCAAATATAATGATGTGCAATGCGATGCAATGCAATGCACTGGCCAAATACATCAAACTTGTACACACATGCTAAGTGGTAATTTTTTCCTCAAATAGTAATGACCTGCAGGGGACCCATGGTGTCCATGTACCACTCATTCCGAAACATACCTCGGAATCGAGCTGACAACTAGGCCACATCGTCCCCCCGTCAAATGTGCCTCTATAGATGTATATGTTCTATCTCAAAATCTCATCAATAATGCCTCATAATTGAATCACAATGAATAACCCAAGAATACATATCAAGCCGAAACAAACAAAAATTACAGTCATAATAACACAAGTCATAACAAGACTCACCAATAACCCTGCTCCACCATAGCCTAATTATACGGCTATCTCAATCAATCAGTGAAGTGTATATATGAACACCTTCTTTTCAACAATTCCAAACCATTTCCATCATGTATGAATGAATGAATGCAAAATGCTTAAATCAATGAAATCAAATGCAATGAAAGTGCAAATCACAATGCTATAAGCCATACTAGGACTTTAGATAAGTCGCCTCAACCATAGAATGAATTATATGTGCATCATCCTTTTACCAACAATAATAGTCTATGTCCCCTTTACTTCACACATATAACGAGTACACCTCACAACTAAGTATTGTTTCACCAAGGTGTTCCATTTTATCATATATCATCAGCAACACCAAGTCATCACTCAATATAAAAAAACTATGCAATGAGAATGCATGCCATGCACAATATCATCATCAACAGTAAGTCATACGTAAAGTTTCCATCTGAGTACCACCATAAGTATAAATCACGATTCAGGTCTAAACTCGTTGTCCTTCCTTTCTCCGATGATATTTGTCACAATAAAAGAGAATGGAGTACAACGCATATCAAAACACAACAATTTAGGTAACAAGTCTAATCACAATAATAGGACAACAAGCCACTATCAACAACAACCATCCTAATAGAACTCCTTCCCGAATTACCACAGTATGAATACAACTACACCTTCACAATCAGTAAATAACGACGACAAGCCCACATAATTAGAAGTCATACCAACATAGATAATATCCAACCAAACACCATGTCCGAAGACCTAATCATGCTTTCTCCCGTCAATTCTACACAATATATATTTTTCAATAATCAAAGTCTAACTAAAGTAAGTCGTAGCCTACCTCGAACGCAGAACAGGAGCCACGAACTACTCCACACGAGCCTTCTGTTTCCAAAGCGCCTTAGAACAGTGAAAGTCTAGCAATACAATGCTAAGTAAGCGATAGACCTTCTAATCAACAAAAAAAACAATTGGGGAAGAAGACCCCATTTCTTCTACCCTTATCAAATGAATAAAACCATCATTAAATGGTAATTCTATCATAATCTAACTCCAAACAATTATTATCCTTTAGTTTGTAGGTTTCTAATCAATTTTACACTTTCAAAACACATTTTAGGCCAAAGTTCCCATTTTTATTAGAACCCTAAATTTCAATGCACAATTCTCATCATTAATAATTGAATCCTCATCCTAGGAAGTGATAATCTATACTCCTAGATGATTAGACAATAATAAAATCAACAACCCATCAATTATTTAAGGGTTTACTAATTCTAAGGTACTTGGATTTTCATTCACTATTAGATAACCTTAAAATAGCCATGGAACTTAAAGAAGAAAGTTAAAGGAACAAATAAAGGTGGAGACTTACCCTTACGGATGCTTTCACCAATGGATGGAATAAAATTCGCTTCTTTCTCTCTTAAAAACTGTGGTTGGGATTTTGTGGGTAATGACTTCGAAATTCCACTATAAAAATAGGCTTCTAACCCCCCCCCCCCCCCACCATCTTCATTGCAGTAGTCCCTAGCTTTATTGTGATGGCTTCATTTTAGCGGTCACGAGTTTCGCTGCAGCGGACCTCCTGATATAGCTCGCACTAAAATGACCCTAACTCTCTCATCTGAAGGCGAATTGCGATGATTATTTTTGCTATAGCTTCGTAATTACAATACAGGTCTAATGGTTCAATTTAAACACAAGTCATTTGATAAACATAGTTCCCTTTATAACCAACGAACTACGGCGAAAACATTGAATACGAGCGCGATAAACCTCAAATCTATCTGAAACTCTTCAGAACCTCACCAAAACTTGTGGACAAGTCCAAAATCATCATAAAAACTTTTTGAAACTTTCAAAGCATTGACACGGGGACATCTCACCCGATGTTCACCGTGGTCAATTCTATTTCTTTAACTTAACTAGTTCCTCCACCAATGATTCAAATCACACTCAAAACTTTCCAGAATTAAATCAATGACTTCACTAAGTCATAAGTCATACTAACAGGACTCGGGTAAGGGTCAACAAGGGTAAATGGGTCAAAAATACTATAATGTCCAAACGGGTCGTGGCACAGACAACGGCTCGTGTCTCGCTGTCACGATCTCGCTGAAGCGAAAGATTTTTGGGTAGAAACTCCAGTACACATTGTTTTCTCTAACTTTACTCGATTTTATCTCTACACTATGGCCCAAGATCAAAATGCTTCTCCCGCGGCCTCAGCCCAAGCTACCCCTCTTCTCACAATTGGTTTGTTACTCTATAATGTAAGACAAGCTTCTTAGAGAAGACAAAGAAGGGAATTTTTGCAGAGAGAGAATTTATCATGGACCGGGTGGACGAGCTTGCCCCTAATTTTTTACCACCTCCTTCACGAGATCAAATAGACTAAGCTAGTGGATTCCTTGGGTAAATATAATGCACACTGGGTTAGGGAGTTCTATGATGTACTTCCTACTGCAGACTTGACTTCCCCTAACCTAGTGGTTTAGCTTTGGGGTATTGCGGTGCCATTTGGACCTGCGGTGATCAATGATATTTATGGACTTGATGACCACTTCGAGGATGCGTTGAAGACCAAGGATCAGGATGGAACTGGTCAGTGGCTAGTTGATACCTTGGTGGTGGAGAAAGATAAGAGCGGTGACTTGTCAACGGACGGATTTAGGATCGAGTCCCGCCATTTTAGCGCCGAGGCTCGGAGATGGCTGAACATTATAGCTTGCAAAATCCATCCTTCGAGAAACACTTATGATGTCACCTACCCTTGAGAATTTATGGTTGATTGTGTGCTAGATGGGGTGCCGGTGAATATGGGTAGTTGGACTTAGAGCTTAGGTGCTTTATGGAAAAGGTGGGGGCGAGTTTGATGTTCCCTTCCCTCATTACCATGCTATGTGAGTGGGCCAATGTCCCTATTGAGCGTAATGATTGGTGGGTCTATTTTGATGTTGACTTCAATCTACTGAAGGTGAAGGACTCCCAAATCCGAGGCAAGAAAAGGACAGTTGACATGAGTGACGAGGATAGTGATGGTTCTAATGTGGGGGGGAGGGGGGGAGGGGGGAACAGGGTTGATACTTCACATCCCCAGAGCCTCTTGAGCGGATTGAGTCCCAGCTGGCGGCTATTAAGAACGCGATGGCTGGTTGGTCACGGAGTTCCTTTGAGGTGGGGTCATCGAGTGGTGCTGCTGGTATAGGTGGGACTCAGACCAAGCTGTAGGACTCAGTGGACACTCTTGCAGTGTATGTGGCTCTTTGGCTGAGGCTCACAGGGATCTCCGTCAGGATTTGAATAAGGAGAAAGCGAAGAATAGGGCTCGGGACAAGCTATTTGTCCATATATGGAAGGGCATCAAGGTTATTCTGAAGGCAATCAAACCGCGAGCGAAGCTTCTCAAAGCGATCAAGGCTGATGCCCAGCACTTCTCCTTCATTAGCGTGTCTGGTCTTGACACCAATAGCTCTAGTAGCTCGTGTGTTGGTGGTGATGAGAAAACCAGTGGCCCCAGAAACTGATGATCCCCCTTCTCTCTCTTTTAAGCAAGGTTTTTCTCAGCCCGTGTAGGGCTTTTAATTTTAGACAATGGTTTTCGTTTATTTTTGGTATGTTTGGACAATTTTTGTTTGTGTGCTCATATTTTGTTGGATACTTGCGTTGCTTTTGGTGGTTGTAAGATAATGGCCCTCGTTGGGCTTGGATTTTTCATAAATGGGTGAGCTTTTAGAGTTGTTGGTGTTTGCTTGGTTTGTTGAATTGCACAAGTTGGAAAATTTGTGGGAACATACTGTCATTGGTCGCGTGCTTCGTTGCAGCGGACACCTTCTCGACAGCAGGTCCCATTATGACGAAAGGGTACTTTGTGACGACAACCAAGAGAAAAACGGGGGTCCGCTGTAGCGGACGCTGTCTCACTATGACGAACCCGCTGCAGCGAGCCTACCATCGCTGCAACGAAGGCTATTAAATTGTCCACTCAATATGGCATAATAACACGAACTCATTTGTTCAACCATCCACCAAATCACGTAGATCATAATATCATTAACATGATGCTACGTACACCCACTAGCCTTGCCGGATACCAACTTGACTTACCGAGATTCCAATTAGAATCGCTGGAGAATACCAATTGGGCTAAACTAGGGAGTTCGAACGACTGAGATAGCGACGATTAGAAGGAAAGAAAAGATGAATTCCTAGATGTCCCATAGCCTCCCGTGGATGGGTACGGACGTCATTGTACCATTCCACGAGACTCTATTAGACATTGCTCTTGTACTCCTGAGACAGGTAACCTAGGCTCTGATACCAACTGTCACGACCCCATTTCACGGATCGTGCAGGCACCTACCTTATCCCACCTAGCAGGCGAACCCTTACCCAACACTTCCTTCATAAAATCGATTTAACAATTAAAGCCAACAATATTGGAATATGTAGGTAATAAAATGCCTTTCTAGTAAAATTCACACCTTACAATTTTTAACAATACAAATTCCCCAGACCTAGTCTAGACGTGTACAAGAGCTTCCATGACATCCAAGAATGGTCAAGTAAAATAAAATAATGACACAGCCTGGAAGAAGATACACAAAAGTTGTTTGAGGATATCTACCGCTGCGACACACTGACGCCTCCAAGCAATAACGTGAAAACACATCTACACCCCAAAAGGAATGTAGCAAGAGTAGCATCAATACACCACACGTACTAGTAAGCATCATAGGCCGACTAAGATTAGTTCACGCAATATAATATAAAATTAAGCAGAATAAACATGCATGTTAATTAAAGATTACATTTATTAATTATTCCCGCTAAGTAACAATGCCTCATGAAATTACTCAGAACCCCTCTATTACTATTACTTACATAATCGCATATAAAGGAATAACATAACCCAACTGCCTCATCTATTACGTAGACTCAACAACATTCATATGTCAAAATAAGAAATAGGGACAGCTCTTCATACTGCTTTGCCCTATCAGAATTGATCAACATTCCCCCTTTTATTCCCACATTTATTCCCACAATGTAGTGAACTTACTAATTAACCGGCAGACATAATGATGATGCGATTCTAGACTACCCTCAGTTGCTACCTACTACAGATTATTCCTCATAACAAATACCAACAACACATGAACAATGGAACACCTAATTTACGTATTCAATTCTTAGCCTTTCTTGACGTAAAAATTAAATGCATGAAAAGCCACAATTACTTTACTACGAAAGGATCCAACTCTTGAAATCTCGAAAGTGAGTCATACCTTAATACGATACCATAAGACTCGTGAATACCATCAAATGGTGTATATATATATATATATATATATATATATATATATATATATATATATATATATATATATATATATATAGACACACACACAAAAAGGAAATAATTACGAAAGTATAATGAAATAAATGTAGTCTCTCACCAACCATGTACACACATGCTAAATGGTAATGTTTTCCCCACTAGCCATGACCAACAGGGGACCCATGGTGTCTATGTACCACTCACCAACCATCTATGCAAGGCACATTTGACAGGGGACCCATGGTGTCTATGTACCACGAGTTCACAACAAGGCTACATCTTCACCCCCAGTCAAATGTGCATTTCGTAGATGTATATGTTCCATGTTCAATTATTATCAGTATTTTCCATCACAACATATTATCAGTAGTTTCTTAGGCGAACATAATCAAATAAAAAACACGAAGTGATGCCAGAATCAGTGATGTACCAATTGAATTTCCACAAGTCATACTAGAGCTCGATATTAATCATGCATACCCATAACGAAAATTACTATAGTAAAGTACGCCCCACCTAACATTTCGTAATCCAACCTATACTAAGGCCAATTTATTACCGCATCCATCCCAACCCTTTTAGACCTTCCATGACTCACATGCAACATTAATATCCCTCTTAGAACAATTAGTTAAGTTTCTCACTACTACAAGCCCATTTTAATGCTAACAATGTCAACCTATCGTATGTCCAACCAAGCTTATTGTATGAAGACCTAGTCATGCTTTCTCCCATTAATTCTACGTCATATATACGTTTCACTAATCAACGTCTAACTCAAGTAAATCATAACCTACCTCGATGAAGAGCAGCTATCATGAGCTCCATGAAGTCTCCTCCTATCGCAGATTCTGAACCGAAGCCTTGACAGCGAATTCTAAAAATTACAGGAACCCGAGAACAAGAGTCAAAGTCAAGCATGCATGATTAATCTAGAATCCATGGTGATAAATATTTCGATGTCGTTAACGAACAATTCTTCTTTTATTAATCCTGAGGGGAACTCACTACAGAGGGACTATCTTTAGGAATTTTTAGTAGTAAAGATGGTTGAGGGCTTACCTTGATGAAGTCTTCGAACATTCTATCAAATACCTCCAGGAGGCAGCCTCGAATTCACTACAACAAACTCGCTGCGGCGGTCTCTGCCTTTGCTGCAGCGAACGATTTTTATTCGGGTCCGCGAGTTTTAATTTCTCAGGATTTGATCACCATTTCAATTTTACGCAACACTTCTGAGAAAACTTAGCTTTTAATCCCCTTGAAACTTGGTTTTAAGAATGGGCCACAAAAGGTTTCAACAATGACCAAGCGGGCCGTTAGATATGATACAAATATAATGGGCAATATGAGAATCGAAAATATATTTTGTTAAAATTTTTTTGAATAACTGTTGTGTATATCAAATTTTAACAATACTACTTGGTACTTCCTCACCCCTTATTTATCTTTTCATCATGCATTTGTCTTTTCATTTCTATGTTTCTATGTCTTCTCCCTTTTTTAAAAAAAATAAAGTCTAGACTTGTCAAGTTTGGACTCTTCTTATTCTGTTCATCTCTTTCTCTTAACCTTTGTTCTTAATAACCCTCTTCTTTAACTACTGTCACGACCCAACCCCGTAGGCCGCGACTAGCGCCCGACCTGGGCACCCGTACGTACCAAAGTCCCAAAAATAGTAACTCAAATATTTAATAAAATTTGGGCGAGTTTCCTCCGTTTTTCTTACTAGTAAAATTAACTGCGTACGAGAAAATACCAACAAAGGCCACACGGGCCAACATATCCATAAACACATATACGGGCGAGCCGGCAAGGCGCCGTGGCGGTGAGCCGCCCTTTAACATATCACATATACAAATACGTACGGACATAGCCATAACCCACATACATATCCACAGTCCTAAACGAACAACGAAATCATATGACGGGACGGGGCCCGTCGTACCCCCCGAATAATAATGTACATGTACATCGAAGATAATATATACCAAAATATATGAGCTCGGAAGAAGGAGCACTCCCAGAAAGCTGAATAGGTATCCTAAGCGGGTGGATCACCAAGCTGAACGTCTGTACCTGCGGGCATGAACGCAGCCCCCGAAGACAAGGGGTCAGTATGGAATATGTACTGAGTATGTAAAGCGTGTATACAGAATCAAAATAATAGAATACAGAAAATAGATATGATGTGTAAAAGGTCAAATATGCAATTAAAATATAAGTCATGCACAGGCTCTTAGAACGATGGTCGCCCGCCTGTCGATGGCGCCATACCACAGCATCACACCAGAAGGTTTCATATCTCCGTAACCCGACATATCCCCATAACACGTCATAGCCAACCATAACACCGTACACAACATAACACCAATATAAACGGAGCCCGGCTCTCTAGCGAGGAGCTCGGGGAACCGTAACACAACATCACACCGGAATATATCATAACACGCACGAAATATAACCGGCCCGGGATCCGGTGGACGAGGCAATAACCATGAGCACGAGCGGAGTCGTGAGCAGTCATATGCATAAAATCATAATCATAACCCATTAAGTAATTAAGAAGCCCATATGCGGAAGTCAAAGTGGAAACAATATTAAGTTTTCCCAAAAATTCCTAAAGGTAGCATAGAAAAGCCGCGGGCCCCACGGACGGGCGCCGGCCCCCGTACGAGCCCGACTACGAGGATTAGGGGAAAGTTATACCTTATGAACTTACATATTATGTTTTGGGGCGTTCCGAGCTCGTATGCAAAAGTTACGGACGTTTGAAGTTTGGGACCTCTTTGTAGTCAAAATTCTTTTTAAGTCTTTTAAGTTTCAATCATTTGAAACACAAGAAATCTTAGTTTGCACACATTAAGGAATAAGTGCTTAGAATCGAATAAAGTACACGTCTGAGCTCGGATTTTAGGAGTAGAATGACCTCGAGACTCGGGTCGTAGCCTAATAATACTAAGACATGCCAAAGAAAAGAGAACGACGCTTTACATACCTTATCCGCTCGCAAGCTAAATCAAGCTTCAAGTCTCGGTACGCCAAGATCTATGGCGCCAAATATATTAACATTAGTCATACGCCTCTAGGCATCCAATTCCAAACGGACATTAAATTCTATAGAAATTTCGGCAAAGATTTCCCTTATAATTACACCAACCCCGAGATTTCAACTCGGCTAATTTCAACAACAACCAAAACCAATAACCAAACTACAATATCAATATTCAATTCAAAATACATTTTAGCACTAATAACTCTCTTTACATAATTTCACAACTTTCTCAACATTCCAATATACTACCTCAACTACTTACATTTCAATCAAGATCGACGTTTACGCATTCGAGCATTACTCCAAAACCATACGAATAATGTTTAAGAACGCTTTAACTAATTTACACAATACTTCAAACAACCCAACTAAAGTCCCAATTCACCCGAAATGGAGCCCAAACCCGAGAGCAACATGGCTTGCCTTCCTTTCCTCCAAATTCATAAATTACACTAACTATCCACCCTTTATAATGTCAATTCCATAAATGTAAAAATGTACACAAAGATCATAATGACTTTCAAATCAGTCCACACAATTCCAATAATCAACATAAGTCATTTAAAAGCTCATTATCAATTTAGAATTCACAACAACACAACTAAAACACTAAGGGAACTCAATTCGTCTCTTGGCACCAACATTGACCTATATTCGGCCATGTCCCAACACACACATACGGATGACTCCCATGCACTTCAACACACCACAACAACAACCAAACATGTCACATAGAATCTAAACTATCATTCCAACATGGCCTTGACTATACACGGCCATGAGCCATGCACACTCAATGTGCACGGTTCAACTTCAACACCCCAATTTTTCCATGAATTCATTCATGTTTGCATACTATAACATGTCCACACCATTCACAACACAAGAAAGAAAAGTAATTCTTACCTTTTTCCTTCACTCCCCACGTTAGCTCAAGTCTTCCAAGAGGGAAAACGAGTGACTTGTTGGTTCAAACAACGATTCCACGTTAACGAGCACCCTTGAATTAGTTGTTTTGATAGAAGAACCAATTTTTTTGAATGAGATTTCTTGGTCTTGATTTTTCTCTTCTATGGCCGTATACTAGCTTCTCTTTGCCTTCTCCTTATTTCTTGATTTTTCTAGAAATAGAATGAGGAGAAAGATGAATTAGTCATCTTTTAACTTAGCTATGTAAAATAAAAAAAATATGCCTTGGCCCACTACTTACTTGGCCGGCCACTTTGGCCCTCCATTTCAATGATTTTCAATTTTTTCTTATTTCATTTTTGGCCCCAAATATTTACTTAATAATTTCCATGCCAAGAAAGTCATATACCACTTGTTTAAAACAAAGTCATGATTAAAGAAAATCCCGACTTCTTGTCTCGGAATAGCCTTGTATCCTAACTTGTCATATTAGCTCAAATTATCCCGTTGTTGAAAATACGGGATATAACAACTACACCCTGGATATGGTTGACATTTCGTTCTTTATAATCGGGATATTTTCAAGGCATCTTAAAACCTAGGAATTTAGAGGTTAATGTTACATCTCGGGCATTTCGAGTTATTGTGCTGTAAGTAGATTAATGCAAGGTTAAGGTAAACATGAAGTCCTTATGAAGTTAAGAAGAGTATTTGATAGCCTTAAGTGCGTACTACAAGATTTTGAAGTCACAAGAACTGGTGAAACTAAGTTCGCCAAAGGAAGTGAAATGTAAGTTGTGTTTGGGAAGGTTACGCATCAATCAAGCTAATTTTTATTTACAAATGTCTTGAGGAGGAGATATAGGTCTCCTTAGATGGCTAATGAAGTGTTATATAAGTGCCAAGAAGGTTCCACAAGTATTGGAAGTCAAATGAATCAACGAGCAAGTTTGGAAAAAATGGGTTGTACGACCACTTATACGGTCCGTATAATGGTCTGTAAAACCATTCCAGAGAGGGTTTATCTCATGGTGGGTTACATGGATCGTATAAAATTATACGACCATTTATATGGATCGTATAAAATTATACGGACCATATAAGTGGCCGTATAATCGGGTCGGGTCATTTTATTTCTTTTTTATATATAGATGACCCTTGTCTTATTTTTCATTTCCCACATTTTCCCCAAGTCTTGAAAGATCTAGAAACTTCCCCTTATCATATTAACCCAAACCCAAGAGAAATCAAATACTAACTAGCAAGAATCAAGAGAATCAAGTGTGGGGAGATTCACTAGGGTTTGTGAAGCTCAAGATTTCTTTTGGTGTTGAAGTTGGAGTTTCATTCAAGTGAAAAACATTAATCCAAAGTTCATCCTTATGCAATAAAAGGTGAGTTTTACATCTATTTCATGTTATTAAGAGTATTTGGTTGTTGAATAACTTGGATGAGGAAAGAAAGTAGAAGATAAAGCTCAAATATGGATTTAATGATATTTTTGAGTAGTAAATTAACTCGAGTCATGATTCTTAGTATGCTATGAGTATAATCTTGTTGTGGGTGGTACTAATGATGTT
Organism: Lycium ferocissimum; assembly: GCF_029784015.1. Taxonomy (NCBI): domain Eukaryota; kingdom Viridiplantae; phylum Streptophyta; class Magnoliopsida; order Solanales; family Solanaceae; genus Lycium; species Lycium ferocissimum. The sequence goes on from NC_081344.1 coordinate 17,888,880, forward strand.
GAGGAAGTATTGTATGTAAGTGAATATGGTGTTGTGTTGTAGTTATTGTTATGAATGACCTTAAAAAGGAGTTTTGAGGATTGGACAATGTTTAACTTGAAAGAAGCCCCTTAATTATGATAGTATGGATGTTACTGTTGATGTTTGGGAGTTGCCTATTATATGGAGAAAGTTGATGAAATAAAGGAAATGCTGCCCAAATTCCGTTAGCTCTTAGTTGCTTTAGTTTAAACTTAATTATGCTTTCAATGACCTAACCTTAGTACGAATTCTCTTGAATGTAGAGTTGCAAGCTTGAAAGGAGAATGTTTATTCATTAAGGAGATGTAAAGGTATGTTAATGCTAGTCCCTTTCTTTCAAAGGCATGATTCCTATGTTATGATTCTATCCATATTTTCCATAACTTCCTTATGCCTAAAAGTTTGAAGTTCATGATTCTTAAAAGCTTCTTATGATACCAAAGATGAGATATTTTCTTTGATGGACATGATGATGATGATTTTAATGCTAGAAATTCCAAAGCTTATGGTTTCAAAGCTATTATGAGATGGTTGAGCTTATTCTATGATTCTTTTTTATTTCACTCATTGTTATGATCTCACCTCATGTTACTTGTTCTTTCGAGGTGAGATGTAGTGATTGAATCGGAGGTCACTTACCTTACATCACTCCGATAGATTTGTAGCTTTTAGTTGGGCTCTCATGCATTCTTATTTTTATGTATGATTACACCGGGCCTAATTGGCTAGGCAGACACCACTACGGTGGACGTAGTGGGCTGCTTATGGATAAAGATAATAACACCGTGCCTTTATGGCACGGGCAAACACCACTAGTGGGCGGCATGAGATGGTTACCGTGATGCGGGCTAATGATGCTTATACCGTACCTATATGGTCAGGCAATTTATATATATATATATATATATATATATATATATATATATATATATATATATATATATATATATATATATATATATACACATGTTATGATATTATTTAAAGGTAAAAGTTAGCATGCATGGTTTCGCCTTAACAAGCAATCAGTTATAGGTTGTCTCTTTATCTCATGTTTCTTTATTTCTTTATTATGTTATTATTCATGCCTTACATACTCAGTACATTGTTCGTACTGACATCCTTTCTTTTGTAGACACTGCGTTCAGAGTAGTTAGTACCAGAGCCCGTGATTTTATGAGCTTGAATCCTCTGAAACTTTTTCCGGTCAAAGCCGGATGAAGACCCGCAAGGCTTTATAGATGAGATGCTGAGAACGTTGAGGATAATACATGCTTCTGATACTGACTCAGTGGAGTTGGCTTCCTATAGACTGCGGGATGTGGTCGTTCTTTGGTACAATAATTGAATATCTTCGAGAGGGGAAAATGCGCCTCCCTCGGTAAGGCAGGAGTTCGTAGATGCCTTCATCAGCCATTATTTGCCACCCGCGGTCAGACAGGCCCGAGCTGATAGGCTTTTGAATCTAAGGCACGAAAATATGAGTGCTCGGGAGTATAGTCTCCGCTTCAATTCATTGGCTAGGTATGCTCCGGCCATGGTAGCCGATATGGGAGACTGGTTGCATCGGTTTGTGAGTGGCTTGGGGCCACATTTGATTAAAGACTTCTTGATAGTTTTACTCCAGGAAGGGATGAATATTTCTCGTATTCAAGCTCATACTTAGATTTTGGAAGAGCAACAACAGTCGCACAGGGGGGAGAGTGATTTTGATAGAGAGCATAGTAAGAGAGCCAGATCTGCAGGTGCTAGCCATGAGTATAGAGAAGGTCAAAGGCAACAGTATTCCAGGTATTCAGGCCAATCCGCGGCTAGTGCACCTCCTCGATTTGCAGACAGGAGATTTGACCACCCTATTTATTCTAGACAGGGTCAAGGCTCAAGAGTTTCGGGTTTTCAGTTTGGAGGAGATCCTAGTCAGAGGAGACCACCTGTACCATGATGCAGTCAGTGCGGTCGATTACATATGGGTCAGTGTCATCGAGGCTCAAATGCTTGTTATGCCTGTGGTGAGACTAGGCATATGATGCGTGATTGTCCATCGATGAGTGGTAGAGGTGGGACCCAACCTAAAGGATCGATGGCGGCTCTTCTTCGTTCGTACGCCACAATGGCCAAAGCTCACAGGAACCACCAGGTCATGGTAGGGGCAGAGGGGAAGCATCCAGTTCAAGTGGCTCACAGTCCCGTATTAATGCATTGACTAGGTGACAGGATCTTAAGTCCTCCCCCGACGTTGTCACAAGTATATTATCAGTATCCTCTCATAATGTTTATGAATTAATTGATCCGGGCTCTACTTTGTCATATATTACTCCTTATATTACTGATCGTATTAGGGTAAAACCTGAGGCAATCAAACCTTTTGAGGTATCTACTCCTGTTGGTGACCCGGTAATAGCTAGACGAGTATATAAAAATCGTGTGGTTGTGGTGTGTGATCGTCATACTGTAGCTGATTTGATCGAGCTAAAAATCTTAGATTTCGATGTTATTATGGGCATGGATTAGCTTGCTTCCTGTTATGCTAATGTGGTTTGTAGAACAAAAATGGTTCGATTCCAACTTTCGGGAGAACCAGTGCTTGAATGGAAAGGTAACACAGCATCCCGAAGTGGTAGTTTTATTTCCTCTCTCAAAGCGAGTAAAATGATTGCTAAGGGCTATATTTATTATTTTGTCCGGGTTCATGACATCGACGCAGAACCGCCAAGTAAATGAGTTTTCGGATGTATTTCTAGATGAGCTTCCAGGTCTTCCATCGGAACGGGAGATTGATTTTAGTATTGATGTGCTGCCAGACACCAAACCCATATCTATTCCTCTTTACAGAATGGCTCCTGTAGAATTGAAAGACCTAAAGGCACAACTGAAAGATTTGCTCGAGAAGGGATTTATTAGACCCAGTTCATCGCCATGGGGAGCACCTGTCTTGTTCGTAAGAAAGAAAGATGGTTCTTTACGAATGTGTATTAACTATAGGCAGTTGAACAAGGTGAGAATAAAGAATAAGTATCTGCTTCCAAAAATTGATGATTTGTTTGATCAATTACAGGGTGCCAAGTGGTTTTGAAATATAGATCTGAGATTAGGATATCACCAAGTGAGAGTTAGAGAAGAAGACATTCCGAAAATGGCTTTCAGAACTAGATATGGTCATTACGAATTTTGGGTAATGTCGTTTGGATTGACTAACGCCCCAGTAGTATTCATGAATTTGATGAATAATGTGTTCAGGCCTTTCCTAGATCTATTCATAATAGTGTTCATCGATGACATTCTGGTATACTCTCGATCAGAATCAGAGCATGCAGATCATTTACGTACGGTCCTTGAAATTCTTTGGACTCGAGAATTATATGTCAAGTTTTCAAAATGTGATTTCTGGTTGAATTCTGTAACTTTTCTGGGCCATATTATCTCAGCTGACGGCATTCGGGTAAATACCCAGAAGATTAAGGAAGTGAAGACTTGGCCAAGGCCTACAACACCTATAGAGGTCCGTAGCTTTTTGGGATTGGTAGGCTATTACAAAAGATTTGTAGAAGGATTTTCTTCTATTTCTGCATCATTGACAAAGCTAACTCAAAAATCAATAAAATTTTAATAGACCGATACTTATAAGCGCAGTTTCCAGGAATTGAAAGATAGATTGACTTCAGCCCCAGTCCTGACACTTCCAGAAGGATCAGAAGGCTATGTTGTTTATTGTGATGCCTCCGTTGTTAGGTGGGCTATGTGTTGATGCAGCACGATAAAGTCATTGCCTATGCCTCCAGGCAGTTGCGGAAACACGAGAAAAACTATCCGAACCATGATCTTGAACTAGCTGCGGTTATTCATATCCTAAAGATGTGGAGACATTACTTGTATGGTGTTCATGTTGAAGGAGTTAAATCTACGGCAAAGGCGGTGGTTAGAGCTATTGAAAGACTATGATATAAGTATTTTATATCATCCCGTAGAGACGAATGTGGTGGCTGATGCTCTTAGCCGTAAATCCATGGAGAGTCTATGTGACGTTCAGCCGAAGAAAAGGGAATTAGCCCGTAAGCTTCAACAGCTAGCTAGCCTAGGAGTTCGCTTAAGGGACTTGGGCAATGCAGGAATCTTTGTTCATAACCTAGTTGTTTCATCCTTAGTAGTAGAGATGAAAAAGCGCTAATATGAAGACCCCAAATATAGTTATTACAAAGATACATTTCCTCATAAAGAGAAGTCACCATTTGAAATTTTTGCAGATGGAGTTCTCGTGTCAATCGGCTATGTGTCCGGATGTTGCGGGATTACGCCACCAGATTTTGGAAAAAGCCTATTACTCCCGTTATTCTATTCATCTAAGAGCGACAAAGATGTACTATGATCTCAATGCAATGTATTGGTGGGGGACGGAATGAAGAAGGATATAGCGAGTTTGTAGCTCGGTGCCCAAATTGTCAACAAGTGAAAATTGAGCATCAAAAGCCGGGAGGATTCTTCTATGCTATGGATATTCCAACTTTGGAAATGGAAGTGATCAACATGGATTTTACTGTAGGCTTGCCTTGTTCTGCGTAAGTATGACTCCATATGGGCAATTGTTGACAGACTTACGAAGTCAGCTCACTCAGCAGAAGATTATGCAAAGCTGTATCTTAAAGAGATAGTGCGACTTCATGGTGTCCCGGTATCCATTGTCACAAATAGAGGAGCACAATTTACAGCTAATTTCTAGAAGTCCTTCCAAGAAGGTTTGGGAACTCAAGTGAGACTTAGCACAACATTTCATCCACAGACTGATGGGCAAGCTGAACACACTATTCAGACCTTAGAAGATATGTTACGGGCATGTGTATTAGACTTCGGAGGTAATTGGGATGATCATTTGCCACTTATTGAATTTGCATCTAACAATAGTTATCATTCCAGTATCCAGATGGCTCCGTATGAGGCTCTATATGGGAGGAAGTGTAAATCGCCAATTGGATGGTTTTAATTAGGAGAGACACAACTAATAGGCCCAAAACTAATCCAACAAGCAGTAGAAAAGATCAAGTTTATCCGAGACCGGTTGTTGACAGCCCAGAGTAGCCAGAAATCTTATGCGAACAACCGTTGACGGGACTTGGAATTTCAAGTTAATGACTGAATATTCTTGAAAGTGTTGTTATATCCCGTATTTTTTTACATTGGGATATTTTAAGCTAATCGCGACAAGTTAAGGACAAGACTATTTTAGGATACGAGGTAGAGACTTTTAACCTCCGATTTGGTTTTAATGCACAAGTTGCTTATAAATTTTATTTGGTATGGAATTATTAATGAAGATTAGGAATTAATTAACCATGATTATATCATTAAGTGGGATTAAGATTTAATTATTTCACTAATTGGCCATTATGGCCGTGTGGGCCCCACCCGTGACTTGGCCAAGTGTGATTGGCTCAAGCCATGAGTGGGACATGTGTCCAACTCTTAGGCTTCATATATAAGTCAATTGGATGACTCACAATTTATTTCATCATCTCGAACCTAAGAAAACTTAAGAGATGAGAGAGAGACTCGCCTATCGGCCGAGAATGAAGTTCTTGAGTGTTGATCAAAAAATAATTTTTTTTTCAAGCATTTCAACTCTTTAGAAGGTGTATATCAACATGGGATTGATCTAGATAGAAAGAACAAGTATTAAATTCAAGACACAAATTCTA
>NC_081344.1:17894687-17922737 GCF_029784015.1 Lycium ferocissimum
CCGGCTCGTGGTTGATAGTGGTTCGAGAGTTGCTGTTAGAGTCTTATAGGGTGAGCACGGGGAAGTCCGCCGCCTTGATGATTCTTCTTTTATTTTATGTCTTACTTGACATTCCGAGACATATTCAGACTATTGATGTATTATTGTTATTTCCACACTTGTAAACTCTAGTTAGATGCTCTTATATGGCTAGACAGATTTCTGGGGTGGTTTGATATATTCTGCATTATTTATCATATATTATGTCAGACTTTCGTATTTCTATCTCTTCCACTTATTTATTTGTTATTTCACGTCTTTCAGATTGTTGGGATAAGGGTTCGCCTACTGAGGTGGGGAAGGTAGGTGCCTGCGACTCTTAGCTAAATTGGGTTGTGACACCAAATCATTCAACAAGGCCCAACGTAAGGCAATATCCAACCCAACTTTCTACCCAAGGTTTACATGCATTCTCTGACAATATCATCTAAACATACGCTTCGCTAATTGAAGTCTCACCATAAGGTAAACCGTAACCTACCTAGAAAGCCGAACAATAAATCTCTACTAGTCAAACCTTAGTCTTTTCCTTCCTTTGAGCCTCGAGATAATAGAAGTCTAATCATATCGGAATATGAAATTAGAATCAAGAAGAAACATCATTCAACCTTTACTTCTATTCAAGACCCAAATCTCAAGCTCTGGAATGGGATTTATGACCTAGAAAGATGAAATAAGGAATCCATATGTCACAACATGAAATTAATGTTCTACGTGATCAAATCTCATTAATTATAAGCTAGAAGAACCAACACAACACTTAAATTCAGATTCTAGGCAAAACCCCCAAATTTGGGTATGAACCCTAACTCTCAATTCCATAAATTAGCCACTAATTATGAAGGAATCATGCAATAATACTTTCTAATCATCAATTTCATACTTAATCAAGCTAACCACATCAATAATTCACGATTTAATAGCCTAGAATGAAGAACCCACAAAACCCTCTTTCAATCCACCATTTATAAAGGAAACTTGCATGCTCAATGGATTCCTAAGGTGATTAATGGAACAAGGAATGGAAAGGAAGGTGAAAGAACTTACCACAATGATTTTCTATGAAGAACAACCTTGAATGCTCCCAAAAAGCTCTAAAGTTGGAATGGTATTGAATGAAAAGCTTAGGACTTTAACACACATTTAATGAATCTAACTGTCCGGCACCCGCTTCCGTGCCCGCTCTAGTGCTTCAAAGAGCCCCACTTCCGTGGTCTAATGACCGCTTCTGCGATTATGCCAAAATGCACAAACCACTATAGTGGCAGGGTAACCGCTATGGCGGTGCCGCTGCCACAGTCCTAGTGCAGCCATAGCGGACACCAGACACTAGAAACTCCCAAGTTTCACTAATTCTGTTATATCCCGTATTTCGTACGTCGGGATAATCCAAGTCAACTTTGATTAGTTGAGGACAAGACCATTCCGAGATATGAAGCAGAGACTTTTGTTCGCTTTAAAGGCTTGAATTGTGTATGATTTTATTGGTATGGAAATGTTAAGGAAACATTTGGGGTTAAGTTCCATTTTTAGTAAGTACCCTATTTTTGGAAAGTTGAAAATTCAACAAAAAAAAAAAGGAGAAAGAAAGAAACAAAGGCCATGTGGCCGGCCACCTTATGTGGGCCATGGCCACATGGTTGGCTACTAATTGCAATAAAAAGATGACCAAGTCATCTTATTTCCTCATCTTCATCACTCTAGAAATTTCAAGAAAATTGGGAGAAAAAAATAGAGGCCTATTCGGCCAAGAAGGAGAAAAAGCTAGACCAAGAATTGATCAAGAAAAAAATTATTTCTTCAAGCAAACCTACTAATTCAAGGGTGCTTGTTAACGTGGAAGAGTTGTTGGAAGCGTTGGATTGTTCGTTTTCATCATTGGCCAACTTTAGGCAAGTTGTGGAGTTGAAGAAGAAAGGTGAGTTTAATCTTGTTTTCATGTGTTATAGATGGTTTATATGTGTTGTTGTATGCTAAAATGGAAGAACTTCATGATAGAAATCAAGTTGAAGTTGGGCCGTGCATATGGGTTTGGCCGTGTGTGTGTGTGTATTGTGTTAAAGTCATGAATTAATGTTAGTTAGTATGTTTTGATTGTTGTAGTGTGAAGAAAAGAATGAAAATCATCTTTAGGTGCATGTTGGGTGTTGGCCGAATGGCCCCTCTTTGTGTGTTGAGAATGAACAAATTGTCGTTAGCGTTTTAGTTGTCGTCGTTATGGATTTCATGATGAAAAATGCAAGTTTAATGACTTAAAGTGATGTTGTGCTGGTTATGGGTTGACTTCGAAGTTAATGTGAATTTTATGTAATTTTTGTATTTATGGAAATTGCATTGTTAATGTGCGGATTAATGGTGTAAATTATGAACTTGGAAGAGAAGAATGTATTTGGTGTTGTTTTCGGGTTTGGAGACAAATTCGGGTGAGTTGGAGCCTTATTTGGGTTGGTTGGAAAATTATATGAATTGTTTAAAACGTTCTTGAATATTGTTTGAATGGTTTTGAATTAGAAATCGAATGTATAAGTGTCGATATTGGTTTGAATGTAAGTAGTTGAGGTGAGTTATTGGAATATTATGAATGTTGTTGAATTATGTAGAAAAAGAGCTATTAATGTTAGAGTGTATTTTGAGTTGATTGTTGATGTCGTAGCTTGGTTGTTGGTTTGGTTGTTGATGAATTTGGCCGAGTTGACATCTCGGGGTTGGTGTATTTACAGGGGAAATGCGCCGAAATTTCGGTAGAATTCAATGTTCATTTGGAATTGAATGCTTAAATGCTTATGGCTAATATTTGGTATATTGGCGTTATGTAGATCTTGGAGCATCCGAGGGTTGAGACTTGATTTAGCTTGCGAGCGGACGAGGTATGTAAGGCGTTATTTTCCTTTCTTTGGCATGTCGTAGTACCACTAGGCTATGACACCGAGCCTCGGGTAATTCCACTCTTAGAATCCGAGCCTAGATGCGTATTTTATTCGTGCCTAAAGACTTATTCTTTGATGTAACCAAACTAAGGTTCTTATGTTTTCAAAAGATGGAATTTCAAAAGTCTTATAAGGAGTTTTGCTATTAAAAGGTTCCGGACTTCAAACGCCCGTAACTTTTGCATATGAGCTCGGATCGCCCCGAAACATAATAGGTAACTTCATAAGACATAACATTCCCCTAACTCTCGTAGTCGGGCTCGGATGGGGTCGGCACCCGTCCGTGGGGCCCGCGTATTTTCTATGATTCTCCTTAATGACCTTTAAGAAAGATTTAATATTATTTTCACCTTGATCTCCGAGCATGGATTCCCTACTTATTTGGTAAGTTTAGAATTTTGAATTAGATGCCTTTTAAATAAGGATTGTTACGCATGTGACTTCGATATGTAATTATGATTTCCAAAGTTCGTTTGATATGTTCCCGAATGGCATTCAAAAGGAAATTTGATTGGACTATGACCCTAATCAGTAAATAATGGTTCGTTCGATTAATTTACTAAATTTTGGTAAATGTTTATGCTTTTGCATATGACTTATGAATTTTGTACATTGTATATGATTCCTACGATTACGCTCGTGCATATTATTGTTACTTCCTTCGCCGAGTCCCGGGCCGGTTATTATCGTGCGCACAATCCGAAGTATGATGAGATTCCGAAGTATGATGAGCGTCTGAAATATGATCTGATTCTGATATATGATATGATACGAAGTATGATGAGTTCTGAAATATGATATGATTCTGAAATATGATGCGATTTGGAGGAGATGTTCGGAGAATATACAAAAACTTCCGAAGTATGATGAGTTGTGGCGCCCAAGGCAGGAGGGGCGACCACGTTCCGTCCGCCGGGTCCCATTATGGGCCATATATGACATATGTTTTGGCATACATGATTTATGTTTATAAAATAAGCATGCTGACGTTCTGATTATTATATTTGTTTTCTGTACTTCGTATATGATTTTCGGTAAGTGATATGCGTATAATGTACATGATACCTCACCGAGTCCCTCACTAGAGGGCCGGGTACGATACGTATGTGTGATAATACGGTGATCTGATTATGATACGATTTGGTTTATTGGCATATGTTTATATATGATGAGCGGTTCAAAAGGAAAATTATGTTTTTCCGATTTCTACACTTATTTCTGTAACCCTCATCCTAGTTTTGGTTCCGTTTAATGTATTACCTTCTCAACATACTCAGTACATATTCCGTACTAACCCCCTTTCTTCGGGGGCTGCGTTTCATGCCGCGCGTGTACAGTACTCGTTTGGGCGAGCCGCCGCTTAGGACTCCCCGTCGCTATTTTGGAGTGCTCCTTTGTCCGAGCCCACATTTGGTACGTACTCTTCATTATGTATATGTTTGCGTATGTTTATTCTGGGTACGGCGGGGCCCTGTCCCGTCATATGATTCTGTTATTACTCTTAGAGGCCTGTAGACATATACGTGGGTTGTGGGTAGCACTGTTCAGTTATGTTTGTGTTCTGTACATTCCCAGATTATATGTATGATATGTATATATATATAGGTATGTATATGCGCCACCGTGTATGTTTTATATATATAAGTTCCTAACAAGTTACTATGAGCGGGTTATGATTAGAAGAGGGTACGAGTGCCCAGCTCGGGCACTAGTCACGACCTACGGGGTTGGGTCGTGACAAATTCAACCCGAAATCTCAACTATCACCCGAGACCATCTACTCACAAACCATATATGCAAACAAACATAAAACACGCTACGAATGCACTTGTAGCCTCGGAATTCCCAACGGAGGTCTCGTTGACCGAGTTAACCCCCGATACCTCAAAAGTAACTTCTCAACCCAAGTCCAAAAATACACCCGAGTGTATTGGGAACCGAACCGAATATACACACTAGTTCTAAAATACCATCAGAACCTCTCAGAATTGACGGATTCCCAAAAAAAGGTCCGTTTACCAAAAAATCAACTTTAAGTCAATCTTTTTTCGCTTTAAGCCTAAATTCCCACAAAATCATCCAAATCATATCCAAAGACCTCGGAAAGCATTCAACGGTCTCCTCAGGTCAAATGTGAGCTAACAAAGCTCGAGAAATGGTCAAAGCATTAAAAAAGCAATAACGACCAAACAAGTTGTTACACTTACAAAAACTCATTTTATTTTGTTTTAACTGTTTTTGTATCTGTATGTGTGTACACTTTTCTTGTAGGTTTCCATTATTTGTTGTATTTTCTATCCTATCGACCATTTTGGATTTGGATGTTGTATGACTCCTTCTCTTTTTTACCCTGTATCTTCTATTTATCTACCTAAAGCTCATGGTAATTTCTTAAATAACTTTTTTCTTAATTCTTGATCAAAAGCATTTCCGCTAATAGTACTAATAAAAATAGTCATTTAAGAATTTCTTGATATGAAACCAACTGCTTATACTTAATTGTTCTAGTTTTATTAATGCATTTCTTTGTAATATTATTAATCCACTATTTGGGTATTCTCCTGTGATTAAACTATGCACTTTATTTACAAAATTATAGGGGTTTGGTCCCATGGCTACCAAAGCTTGAAATTCTTGTGGGAATTCTGAATTATATACTTCCCATAATCCTTTTGTTGATTCTCCTAAAAAAAAATTCATGTATTTATACATTGTTTCTGCGTCTGTATCTTGATACGCTTTTATATAATCTGCTACTACTAATCCTTTCCAAAGATCTATTACCGAGTTCCACATTTGTGGATCATGAACTACTATATTTAGTATTTTGCCCTTAGTACCTCCTTCTTGTAACCTAATAGGTTCTTCTATTGGCATTCTTTTTCCTATCGGTTTTATATTTTCTGTTGCTATTTCTTGACCTATTCTATATACTCGTCTTCTAGGTATATTTTCTGTACTAGTGTCTACTGTAGTTGGTTGGTTTGTTCTTTGAAATGGGCTATACCTACTTGACTCCATTAATTCTTTTTGGCTTATTATTGAGTCTAGCTCTGTTTCTTCATCACTCTCTTGTATTTCTGCTAAGATTTTATCAAAATTTTCTAATTTCTTATGTGAAATACTTTTTGCTCTGTATCCCCAATTATCTGTTCCTAATTAACATTTTTTGAAATATTCTACCGTTTCTTCCAATGTTAAACTTCCTAATTTACATCCTTTACATTTAAAAGTTTTATTTTTATCCTTTTTATTAAATTCTCTTGCTTTTTCTAAGAGTATGTCTACTTCAAAGTCTTGTTGTGTGATTTCAATGTTCATACATTTAGATTCAGTATCTTCTAATGTACTTTCTATTTCTTCATCTAGTCCTCGCTGAGTCGTGTAGTTATAATCTGTGAATCTTATTGAGGTTTCTCCTTATAATTGGTGTACATTAAATGAGGTGCTGGTTTTAATATCTTTTTCTTATTGAAATCTTCTAAATTCCACTCAAGTCCTGCGTATTCTTAAGGGTTTATTTGTATGGGTTTTGTTAATTTTATTCCTCCATTTCCCATTACTTCTACTACATCGTCTACTTTGATCTTAAATTTGGTATTACTATTATTTGCCATTTTATCTAAAAATCCTACGCACATTAATAAATTATTTCCATTACTTATTTCATCATATCCTTTAGTCTGTATTCCGATTTTAATATTTTTTCCAATTTCTGCAAGATTTATCATAATGTCTGGACTTATATAAAATATTCCTCCATTATTTGTCATATTTACTTCTATCAATCCTATTATAGATTTCTTTAAATCTGACAATCTGTCATCGTAGATTACAACCAATACTTTGGTTCCTAAGTTTTTTATAGTTAATCCTTTTAATCCTATTACTATTAATCCCATATGCATTAAACTCTTTTTAGAATTTTTATTTTTTTCATACTAATTCAGGATTAATTAGATTTATTATTGTAACACTACTTCCTATAGCTGATAATTGTTCTTCTCTATAATGCCTATATAATTGTGCAGTACTTGAGAAATGTCCAATATTGTATAAGGTCTTTGGGTTAAGTAATCTTAATTGATTTTGCTGAAAAATCTGTATATCTCTATCTATGTCTATTACCTCGTCTAATTGTTGATTTTCTTCTTATCTTCTTCGAGTTAAAATTCGTGACAAAATATTATTACCGATTCTATTATCAGAAAAACTTACTCTAGGTCTTTCTTCGTTTGTTGGTCTTAACCTACTTGGAAGAAGGTACATTTTTTCGGCAGGTCTGACTAGGTTATTCTCTTAATTTATTAATAAACTTGATGGATTATGTCACGACCCAACCAGAGGGCCATGACGGATACCCGGAGCTAGCCTACCGAGCATCACTTGTCATACTTCTTACAATCTATCTCGGTGGACCACTTTTCTAATTATCAAATAACTCAGCCTGAATAAATGCCATTCTAAAAAATAAAACCCGTTACGAAGCTTTCTTCGATTCCACCTCAAACATATATATACACAAGCCTGCACGGATACAAAATGATATACAGAATATACACTGATAAGGTCATGAGACATCTATTATCCACACATGTCTACGAGCCTCTAACGGCAATACTGGAAGTCATGAGGACTGGACAGGACCCCGCCATGCCCCAAATATGCACACAAAAGAATATACCAATAAACTGCAACTCCGGAGTAGTGGAGTGCTCCTGTATTTCTGCTGATAAAGCTCCTAGGGACCTGGATCGTCTCCCTGTCTACCTGCGGGCATGAATGCAGCGTCCACAAAAGAAAGGACGTTAGTACGAACAATGTACTGAGTATGTAAGGCACGAATAATAACCTAATAAAGAAATAAAGAAACATGAGATAAAGAGATAACCTATAACTGACTGCCTCTTAAGGCGAAACCATGCATGCTAACTTTTACCTTTAAACAATATCATAACATGTATATATATATATATATATATATATATATATATATATATATATATATATAAAGCGCCCGACCATATAGGTACGGTGTAATCATCATTAGCCCGCGTCCGAGGTAACCATCCTATGCCACCCACTAGTGGTGTCTGCCTGTGCCATAAAGGCACGGTGTTATTATCTTTATCCATAAGCCGCCCACTACGTCTACCGTAGTGGTGTCTTGCCGGACAATTAGGCCAGGTGTAATCATACATAAAATAAGCATGCATGAGAATCCAATTAAAAGCTACAACTCTATCGGAGTGACGTAAGGTCGGTGACCTCCGATTCACGTTATGGAACAATCATCATCACTACATCTCATCTCGAAAGAACAAGTAATATAAGGTGAGATCATAACAATGAGTGAAATCAAGAAGAATCATAGAATAAGATCAACCATTTGATAATAGCTTTGCAACCGTAAGCTTTGGAATTTCTAGCATTAAAATCATCATCATCATAGAAAACATCTCATCTTTTGTATCATAAGAAGCTTTTAAGAATCATGAACTTTGTAACTTTTGGGCATAAGGAAGTTATGGAAAATATAAATAGAATCATAACATAGGAATCATGCCTTTTAAAGAAAGGGAATAGCCTTAACATACCTTCACGTCTCCTTAACGACTAAACTTTCTCCTTTCAAGCTCGCAACTCTACATTCAAGAGAATTCGTACTAAGGTTAGGTCATTGAAAGCATATTTAGCTTTAAACTAAAGCAACTAAGAGCTAACGGAATTTGGGCAGCATTTCCTTTATTTCATAAATTTTCTCCATATAATAGGCAACTCCCAAACATCAATAGCAATATCCATAATATCATAATCGAGGGGCTTTTTTCAAGTTAAACATTGTCCAATCCTCAAAACTCCTTTTTAAGGTCATTCATAACAATAACTATAACACAACACCATATTCACTTACATACGATACTTCCTCAACATCATTAGTATCACCCACAACAAGATTATACTCATAGCATACAAAGAATCATGACTCAAGTTAATTTACTACTGAAAAATATCATTAAATCCATATTTGAGCTTCATCTTCTACTTTCTTTCCTCATCCAAGTTATTCAACAACCAAATACTCTTAATAACATGAAACAGATGTAAAAATCACCTTTTATTGCATAAGGATGAACTTTGGATTAATGTATTTCACTTGAATGAAACTCCAACTTCAACACCAAAAGAAATCTTGAGCTTCACAAACCCTAGTGAATCTCCCACACTTGATTCTCTTGATTCTTGCTAGTTAATCTTTGATTTCTCTTGGGTTTGGGCTAAGATGGTAAGGGGAAGGTTCTAGAGCTTTCAATAATTTGGGAAAATATGGGAAATGAAAAATAAGACAAGGGTCATCTATATATAAAAAAGAAAAAAAATGACCCGACCTGATTATACGGCCACTTATACGGTCCGTATAATTTTATACGATCTGTATAAATGGTCGTATAATCCCACCATGGGATAACCCCTCTCTGGAATGGTTATACGGACCATTATACGGACCGTATAAGTTATACGGACCGTATAAGTGGTCGTACAACCCATTTTTTCCGAACTTGCTCTCGTTGATTCATTTGACTTCCAATCCTTGTGGAACCTTCTTGGCACTTATATAACACTTCATTAACCATCTAAGGATCCTTATAACTCCTCCTCAAGACATTTCTAAATAAACATTAGCTCGATTGATGCGAAACCTTCCCAAACACAACTTACATTTCACTTCCTTCAACGAACTTAGTTTCACCAATTCTTGTGACTTCAAAGTCTTGTAGTACGCACTTAAAGCTATCAAATACTATCCTTAACTTCATAAGGACTACATGTTTACCTTAACCTTGCATTAATCTACTTACAGCACAACAACTCGAAATGCCCTAGATGTAACATTCTCCCCCCCCCCCCCCCAGGAACATTCGTCCTCGAATGTTAGACTCTTGGGGATTCTGCAAAAAAAATTCTAGAGTTTTCCCTGTAATATGGCACTACCATCCTATCACAACAACTCAAAATATATCGCCTCACAGGGGTACAACAACAACATCAACAATCATGGCCACACACGACCAAGAAAGCATCAAAGAAAGTATTACATACCTGGGGACAATGGTGTCTCTACTTGAGCCTCTTCTGGGGGTGGAAATAAATACGAATATATGGACTTCATATCTTCTTCTGCTTCCTAAGTCATTTCCTCTCTGTTATTTTTTCTCCATAATACCTTATCTGAAGCGACATCTTTGGTTCTGAGTTTTCGCACTTGCCTATCTAGTATGGCAATGGGTACTTCTTCAAAAGATAATTTGTCAGTAATTTGGACATCATCTACAGGCACGATTCTGGAAGGGTCTCCAACACACTTACGAAGCATCGACACATGAAAAACTGGATGGACTGACTCCAAATCCGAAGGTAGATCTAATTCATAAGCCACTTGGCCTACCTTGCGCACAATCTTGTAAGGCCCAATATACCGGGGACTAATCTTTCCCTTTTTGCCAAATCTCATTACACTTTTCATCGGCGACACTTTCAAGAATACTCAATCATTAACTTAAAATTCCAAGTCCCGTCGACGGTTGTCCGCATAAGATTTCTGGCGACTCTAGGCTGTCAACAACCGGTCTCGGATAAGCTTGATCTTTTCTACTACTTGCTGGATTAGTTCTGGGCCTATTAGTTGTGTCTCTCCTACTTAAAACCATCCAATTGGCGATCTACACTTCCTCCCATATAGAGCCTCATACGAAGCTATCTGGATACTGGAATGATAACTGTTGTTAAATGCAAATTCAATAAGTGGCAAATAATCATCCCAATTACCTCTGAAGTCTAATACACATGCCCGCAACATATCTTCCAAGGTCTGAATAGTGCGTTCAGCTTGCCCATCAGTCTGTGGATGAAATGCTGTGCTAAGTCTCACTTGAGTTCCCAAACCTTCTTGGAAGGACTTCCAGAAATTAGCTGTAAATTGTGCCCCTCTATCTGTGACAATAGATACCGGGACACCATGAAGTCACACTATCTCTTTAAGATACAGCTTTGCAGAATCTTCTGCTGAGTATGTAGTTCTGATTGGTTGAAAATGAGCTGACTTCATAAGTCTGTCAATAATTGCCCATATGGAGTCATACTTACGTAGAGAACGAGGCAAGCCTACAGTAAAATCCATGTTGATCACTTCCCATTTCCAGGTTGGAATATCCATAGCTTGCAGCAATCCTCCTGGCTTTTGATGCTCAATTTTCACTTGTTGACAATTTGGGCACTGAGCTACAAACTCTGCTATATCCTTCTTCATTCCGTCCCACCAATACATTGAATTGAGATCATGGTACATCTTTGTCGCTCTTGGATGAATAGAATAACGGGAATAATGGGCTTCTTCCAGAATCTGGTGGCGTAATCTTGCAACATCCGGGACACATAGCCTGCTTCGATACCTGAGAACTCCATCTGCAAAAATTTCAAATGGTGACTTCTCTTTATGAGGAAATGTATCTTTGTAATGACTCAATTTGGGGTCTTCATATTGGCACTTTTTCACCTCTACTACTAAGGATGATACAACTGGGTTATGAACAACATTCCTGCATTGCCCAAGTCCCTTAAGCGAACTCCTAGGCTAGCTAGCTGTTGAAGTTTACGGGCTAATTCCCTTTTCTTCGGCTGAATGTCACATAGACTGCCCATGGATTTACGGCTAAGAGCATCAGCCACCACATTCGCCTTTATGGGATGATATAAAATACTTACGTCATAGTCTTTCAATAGCTCTAACCACCGCCTCTACCGTAGATTTAACTCCTTCTGGTTGAAAATATCTTTTGAGACTGCGTGATCCGTAACAATATCAACATGAACACTATACAAGTAATGTCTCCACATCTTTAGGGCATGAATAACCGCAGATAGTTCAAGATCATGGGTCAGCTAGTTTTTCTCGTGTTTCCGCATCTGCCTGGAGGCATAGGCAATGACTTTACCGTGCTGCATCAACACACAGCCCAACCCAATAGCGGAGGCATCACAATAAACAACATAGCCTTCTGATCCTTCTGGAAGTGTCAGGACTGGGGCTGAAGTCAATCTATCTTTCAATTCCTGGAAACTGCGCTTATAAGTATCGGTCCATTAAAATTTTGCTGATTTTTGAGTTAGCTTTGTCAATGGTACAGAAATAGA
This sequence comes from Lycium ferocissimum, assembly GCF_029784015.1. Classification (NCBI taxonomy): domain Eukaryota; kingdom Viridiplantae; phylum Streptophyta; class Magnoliopsida; order Solanales; family Solanaceae; genus Lycium; species Lycium ferocissimum. Next base: position 17,906,846 of record NC_081344.1, read on the forward strand.
AGAAAATCCTTCTACAAATCTTTTGTAATAGCCTGCCAATCCCAGAAAGCTACGGACCTCTGTGGGTGTTGTAGGCCTTGGCCAAGTCTTCACAGCCTCAATCTTATGGGTATCTACCCGAATGCCGTCAGCTGAGATAATATGGCCCAGAAAAGTTATAGAATTCAACCAGAACTCGCATTTTGAAAACTTGGCATATAATTCTCGAGTCCGAAGGTTTCCAAGGATAGTACGTATGATTTGCATGCTCTACTTCCGATCGAGAGTATACCAGAATGTCATCGATGAACACTATTATGAATAGATCTAGGAAAGGCCTGAACACATTATTCATTAAATTCATGAATACTGCTGGGGCGTTAGTCAATCCAAACGACATTACCCAAAATTCGTAATGACCATATCTAAACCTGAAAGCCATTTTCGGAATGTCTTCTTCTCTAACTCTCACTTGGTGATATCCTGATCTCAGATCTATCTTTGAAAACCACTTGGCACCCTGCAATTGATCAAACAAATCATCGATTCTTGGAAGCGGATACTTATTCTTTATTCTCACCTTGTTCAACTGCCTATAGTTAATACACGTTCGTAAAGAACCATCTTTCTTTCTTACGAAAAAGGCAGGTGCTCCCCATGGTGATGAACTGGTTCTAATAAATCCCTTCTCAAGCAAATTCTTTAGTTGTGCCTTTAGCTCTTTCAATTATGCAGGAGCTATTCTGGAAAGAGGAATAGATATGGGTTTGGTGTCTGGCAGCACATCAATACTAAAATCAATCTCCCGTTCCAGTGGAAGACCTGGAAGCTCATCTGGAAACACATCCAAAAACTCATTTACTTGGCGGTTCTTCTTCGATATCATGAACCCGGACTAAATGATAAATATAGCCCTTAGCAATTATCTTCCTCGCTTTGAGAGAGGAAATAAACCTACCTCTTCGGGATGCTGTGTTACCTTTCCATTCAAGCACTGGTTCTCCCAGAAATTAGAATCGAACCATTTTTGTTCTACAATCCACATTAGCATAACAGGAAGCAAGCCAATCCATGCCCCTAATAACATCGAAATCTAAGATTTCCAGCTCGATCAAATCAGCTACAGCATGACGATCACACACCACAACCACACAGTTTCTATATACTCGTTTAGCTGTTACCGGTCACCAACAGGAGTAGACACCTCAAAAGGCTTAATTGGCTCAGGTTTCACCCCAATACGATCAGCAATATACAGAGTAATATACGATAAAGTAGAACCCGAATCAATCAATGCATAAACATCATGAGAGGATACTGATAATATACCTGTGACAACGTCAGGGGAGGACTCAAGATCTTGTCACTTGGTCAATGCATTAATACGGGACTGTGAGCCACTTGAACTGGATGCTCCCCCTCTGCCCCTACCATGACCTGGTGGTTCCTGTGAGCTTTGGCCACAGGGCGCACAGACGAAGAAGAGCCGGCTACCGGCCCCCTGGGCTGGGTCCCACCTCTACCACTCATCGATGGACAATCACGCATCATATGCCTAGTCTTACCACAAGCATCTGAGCCTCGGCAACACTGACCCGCATGTAATCGACCACACTGACTGCATCGTGGTATAGGTGGTCTCCTCTGACTAGGATCGCCTCCAAACTGGAAACTCGAAACTCTTGAGCCCTGACCCTGTCCAGAATAAATAGGGCGATCAAATCTCCTGCCCGCAAATTGAGGAGGTGCACTAGCCGCGGATTGGCCTGAATACCTGGAATACTGTTGCCTCTGACCCCCTCTATACTCACTGCTAGCACCTGCAGATCTGGCTCTCTTACTATGCCCTCTGTCAGAATCACGCTCCCCCCTGTGCGGCTGTTGCTGCTTTTCCAAATTCTGAGTATGAGCTTGAATACGAGAAATATCCATCCCTTCCTGGAGTGAAGCTATCAAGAAGTCTTTAATCAAATGTGGCCCCAAGCCACTCACAAACCGATGCACCCCATCTCCCATATCGGCTACCATGGCCGGAGCATACCTAGCCAATGAATTGATATATATATATATATATATATATATATATATATATATATATATATATATATATATATATATATATACTCCTGCCATACCGGGGGAGGCGCATTTATCCCTCTCGAGGACTCGGTACCAAAGAATGACCACATCCCGTAGTCTATAGGAAGCCAACTCCACTGAGTCAGTAGTCAAACATGTATTATCCTCGTGTTCTCGGCTCTAATCTATAAAGCCTTGCGGGTCTTCGTCAACGCCGGAAAAATTTCGGAGATTCGATAGTCATGTTCGGTCACTCTCTGGTACTATCATTATGAATACAGCGTCTAGAAAATAAGGATGTCGGTACGAACAATGTGCGATGTATTTAAGTTAACATAATAAAGAAATAAAGAAACATGAGATAAAGAGATAACGTACAATTGACTGAATAGGAGAAACTATGCATGCTAACTTTTACCTTTAAACAATATCATAACATGTATATATATATATATATATATATATATATATATATACATATATATATATATATAAACTGCACGACCATGTAGGTACGGTGTAACCATCATTAGCCCGCGTCTTTGGTAACCCTCTCGCATCCGCCCTTAGTGGTGTCTAGGACTTTATCCATAAGCCGCCCAGAAGCACCGTAGGCTGTACATACCTTTAGGCCTGTGTAATCATACATAAAAATAAGGATGCATGAGTCCAATTAAATGCTACAACTCTATCGGAGTGACGTAAGGTTGGTGACCTCCGATTCAATAACTACATCTTACCTCGAAAGAATAAGTAACATAAGGTGAGATCATAACAATGAGTGAATTCAAGAAGAATCATAGAATAAGCTCAACCATCTCATAATAGCTTTGAAATCATAAGCTTTAGAAATTCTAGAATTAAAATCATCATCATGTCCATCATAGAAAACATCTCATCTTTGGTATCATAAGAAGCTTTTAAGAATCATGAACTTCAAACTTTTGGGCATAAGGAAGTTATGGAAAATATGGATAGAATCATAACATAGGAATCATGCCTTTGAAAGAAAGGGACTAGCCTTAACATACCTTTACATCTCCTTAACGAATAAACGTTTTCCTTTCAAGCTCGCAACTCTACATTCAAGAGAATTCGTACTAAGGTTAGGTCATTGAAAGCATAATTAAGTTTAAACTAAAGCAACTAAGAGCTAACGGAATTTGGGCAGCATTTCCTTTATTTCATCAACTTTCTCCATATAATAGGCAACTCCTAAACATTAATAGCAATATCCATAATATCATAATTAAGGGGCTTCTTTCAAGTTAAACATTGTCTAATCCTCAAAACTCCTTTTTAAAGTCATTCATAACAATAGCTACAACACAACACCATATTCACTTACATACAATACTTCCTCAACATCATTAGTACCACCCACAACAAGATTATACTCATAGCATACTAAGAATCATGACTCAAGTTAATTTACTACTCAAAAATATCATTAAATCCATATTTGAGCTTCATCTTCTACTTTCTTTCCTCATCCAAGTTATTCAACAACCAAAAACTCTTAATAACATGAAATAGATGTAAAACTCACCTTTTATTGCATAAGGATGAACTTTGGATTAATGTATTTCACTTGAATGAAACTCCACTTCAACACCAAAAGAAATCTTGAGCTTCACAAACCTGGTGAATCTCCCCACACTTGATTCTCTTGATTCTTGCTAGTTAGTCTTTGATTTCTCTTGGGTTTGGGTTAATATGATAAGGGGAAGTTTCTAGAGCTTTCAAGACTTGGGGAAAATGTGAGAAATAGAAAATAAGACAAGGGTCATCTATATATAAAAAAGAAAAAAAGAATGACCCGACCCGATTATACGGCCACTTAAACGGTCCGTATAATTTTATACGATCCGTATAATTTTATACGATCCGTATAAATGGTCGTATAATCCCACCATGAGATAAACCCTCTCTGGAATGGTTTTACAGACCATTATACGGACCGTATAAGTGGTTGTACAACCCATTTTTTCCGAACTTGCTCTCGTTGATTCATTTGACTTCCAACCCTTGTGGAATCTTCTTGGCACTTATATAACACTTCATTAACCATATAAGGAGCCCTATAGCTCCTCCTCAAGACATTTATAAATAAACATTAGCTTGATTGATGCGAAACCTTCCCAAACACAACTTACATTTCACTTCCTTCGACGAACTTAGTTTCACCAATTCTTGTGACTTCAAAATCTTGTAGTACGCACTTAAAGCTATCAAATAATCTCCTTAACTTCATAAGGACTTCATGTTTACCTTAACCTTGCGTTAATCTACTTACAGCGCAATAACTTGAAATGCCCGAGATGTAACAGATTATTAACCTATAAATTCCTAGGTTTTAAGATGCCTTGAAAATGTCCTGATTATAAAGAACGAAATGTCGGCCATATCCAGGGTGTAGTCAAAGAAGAGGGTTATTAAGAACAAAGTTTAAGAGAAATAAATGAATAGAGTAAGAAGAGTCCAGACATGACAAGTCTAGACTTTATTTTTTTTTTAAAAGAGAGAAGACACAGAAACTTAGAAATGAAAAGACAAATGCATGATGAAAAGATAAATAAGGGGTAAGGAAGTACTGAGTAGTATTGTTAAAATTTGATATACACAATAGTTATCCAAAAACTTTCAATAAATTATATTTTCAATTCTCATATCGCCCATTATATTGGTATCAGATCTAATGACCCGCTTGGTCGTTATTGAAACCTTTTGCGGTCCATTCTCAAAACCAAGTTTCAAGGGGATTAAAAGCTAAGTTTTCTCAGAAGTGTTGAGTAAAATTGAAATCGTGATCAAATCTAGAAATTAAAACTCGCGGACCCGAATAAAAATCGTTCGGCTTATAATGCTTGTACTAGTTTGTTGCGGCGAATTTGACTTGTATTTGATAGAATGTTCGAAGACTTCATCTAGGTAAGACCTCAACCATCTTGCTAATTCCTAAAGATAATCCCTTACTAGTGGTTCCCCTCGTTAATAAAAGAAGAATTGTTCGTTTATTAATCACCATGGATTCTAGATTAATTATGCATGCTTGAATTTGACTCTTGTTCTAGAGTTCCTGGAATTTTTAGAATTCGGGCCAAGGCTTCGGTTCGAGATAATCCTTCGACGCTCATGATAAACTCGCTCTTCATCGAGGTAGGTTATGGTTTACTTGAGTTAGATGTTGATTAGTGAAACGTATATATGACGTAGAATTGATAGGATAAAGCATGACTAGGTCTTCATACAATAAATTTGGTTGGACATACAATAGGTTGACATTGTTAGCATTAAAATGGGCCTGTAGTAGTGAGAAACTTAGCTAATTATTCTAAGAGGGATATTAGTGTTGCATGTGAGTCATGGAAGGTCTAGAAGGGTTGGGATGGATGCGGTTATAAATTAGCCTTAGTGTAGGTTGGATTACGAAATGTTAGGTGGCGCGTGTGTAATTTTCGTTGTGGGTATGATTTAATATCGAGTTCTAGTATGACTTGTGGAAATTCGATTGGTACATATTCGGCATCTCTTCGTGTTTTTTATTTGATTATGTTCGACTAAGAAACTACGATAATATGTTGTGATGGATAATACGATTAATTGAAGATGGAACATATACATTCAACGAGGCACATTGTTGGAGGTGAATATGTAGCTTTGTTGTGAACTCGTGGTCCGAGGTTCGTTCCAGAATGAGTGGTACATAGACACCATGGGTCCCCTGCAAGTCATGGCTAGTTGGGGAAAACATTACCATTTAGCATGTGTGTACATCATTGGTGAGAGACTATATTTATTTCATTGTACTTTCGTAATTATTCCCTTTTTGTGTGTGTCTATATATATATATATATATATATATATATATATATATATATATATATATATATATATATATATATATATATATATATATATATATGTCGTTTGATGGTATTCACAAGTCTTATGGTATCGTATTAAGGTATGACTCACTTTCGAGATTTCAAGAGTTGGATCCTTCCGTAGTAAAGAAATTGTGGCTTTTCATGCATTTAATGTTTACGTCTAAGAATGGAATACGTAAATTGGGTGTTCCGTTGTTCATGTGTTGTTGGTATTTGTTATGAGGAATAATCTATAGTAGGTGGCAGTGAGGGTAGTCTAGAATCATATTATCATTGTGTACGCCGGTTAATTAGTAGGAATAAAAGGGGAATGTTAATCGGTTCCGATAGGACGAATGACGATATATGAAGAGTTGTCCTATTTCTTATTTCGACATATTGTTCTTTTCGTAATAGATGAGGCAGTTGGGTTATGTTATTCCTTTATATGCGATTATGTAAGTGATAGTAATAGAGGGGTTTCGAGTAATTTCATGAGGCATTGTTACTTAGCAGGAATAATTAATAAGTGTAATCTTTAATTAACATGCATGTTTATTCTGCTTAATTTTATATTATATTGCGTGAACTAATCTTAGTCGGCCTATGATGCTTACTAGTATGTATGGTTTACCGATGCTACTCTTGCTACATTCCTTTTGGGATGTAGATGTGTTTTCACGTTATTGCTTGGAGGAGTCAGTGTGTCGCTGTTGTAGATATCCTCAAACAACTTTTGTGTATCTTCTTCCAGGACGGAAAATTTCGTGTCATTATTTTTTACTTGACCATTCTTGGATGTTATGGAAGCTCTTGTACACGCCTTAGGTCCGGGAATTTGTATTGTTAAAAATTGTAAGGTGTGAATTTTACTAGGAAGGCATTTATTACCTATATATTCCAATATTGTTGGCCTTAATTGTTAAATCGATTTTTGAAGGAAGTGTTGGGTAAGGGTTATACGCCATAAGGTAGGTGACACGATCAAAATGGGAGTCGTGACGATTAGTATCGAGCCTAGGTTACTATGTCTAGGACGTGGAATGGTACGATGACGTCCGTACCCATCCACGGGAGGCTATGGGACATCTAGGAATTCATCTTTTCTTTCCTTCCTATCGTGCTATCTTGGTCGTTCGAACTCCCTAGTTTAGCCCAATTGGTATCTAGGCGATTCTAATTGGTATCTCGGCAAGTCAAGTTGGTATCTGGCAAGGCTAGTGGGTGTCTGTCTGTAGCATCATGTTAATGATATTATAATCTACGTGATTTGGTGTATGGTTGAACAAATGAGTTCGTGTTATTATGCCTTATTGAGTGGATAATTGAATAGCCTACGTCGTAGCGATGGTAGGCTCGCTACAGCGGGTTCGTCATAGCGAGACAGCGTCCGCTACAGCGAACCCCTATTTTTCTCTTGGTTGTCGTCACAAAGTACCCTTTCGTCATAATGGGACCGTTGCAACGAGAAGGTGTCCGCTGCAACGAAGCACGCGACCAATGACCAGAATCTGTTCCCACAAATTTTCCAACTTGTGCAATTCAACAAACCAAGCAAACACCAACAACTCCAAAAGCTCACCCATTTATGAAAAATCCATGCCCAACGAGGGCCATTATCTTACAACCACCAAAAGCAACGCAAGTATCCAACAAAATATGAGCACAGAAATAAAAATTGTCCAAACATACCAAAAACAAACGCAAACCATTGTCTAAAATTAAAAGCCCTACACGGGCTGAGAAAAACCTTGCTTAAAAGAGAGAGGAGGGGGGATCATCAGTTTCTGAGGCCACTGGTTTCTTCATCACCACCAACACACGAGCTACTAGAGCCATAGGTGTCAAGACCAGACACGCTAAGGAAGGAGAACTGCTGGGCATCAACCTTGACCGCTTTGGGAAGCTTCGCTCGCGGTTTGATTGCCTTCAGAATAACTTTGATACCCTTCCACATACGGACAAATAGCTTGTCCCGAGCCCTATTCGTCGCTTTCTCCTTATTCAAATCTGACGGAGATCCCCGAGCCTCGGCCAAAGAGCCACATACACTGCGAAGTATCCACCGAGACACTGTGCTTGGTGCGAGTCCCACCGTACCGGCGACACCACTCGATGACCCCACCTCAAAGGAACTCCGTGACTAACCGCCATCGCATTCTTAATAGCCGCCGGTGGGACTCGATCCGCTCGAGGCTGCGGGGCGTGAAGCATCAACCCTGTTCCCTCTCACCTCAGAACCATCGCTATCCTCGTCACTCATGTCAACTATCCTTTTCTTGCCTCGGCTTTGGGAGTCTTTCACCTTCAGTAGATCGAAGTCAACATCAGAATAGACCCACCAATCATTATGCTCACTAGGCACATTGGCCCACTCACATAGCATGGTAATAAGGGAAGGGAACATCAATCTCTCCCCCAGCTTTTCCGTGAAGCACCTAAGCTCTAGGTACAACTACCCACATTCACCGGCACCCCATCTAGCACACAATCAACCACAAGTTCCCGAGGGTAGGTGACATCATAAGTGTTTCTCGAAGGATGGATTTTGCAAGCTACAATGTTCAGCCATCTCCGAGCCTCGGCAGTAAAATGGCGGGACTTGATCCTAGTCTGGCTGTTGACCCAAGTAATCTGCCTTATCTTTTTCTCCACCACCAAGGTATCAACTAGCCACTGACCAGTTCCATCCTGATCCTTGGCCTTCAGCGCATTCTCGGGGTGGTTGTCAAGTCCATCAATATCATTGATCACCGCAGGGCCAAATGGCACCGCAACACCCTAAAGCTGAACCACTAGGTTAGGGGAAGTCAAGTCTGCAATAGGAAGCACATCATAGAACTCCCTAAACCAGTGTGCATTATATTTACCCAAGGAATCCACTAGCTTAATCCATTTGATCTCGTGAAGGAGGTGGTAAAAATCAGGGGCAAGCTCGTCCACCCGATCCATGAAAAATCCTCTCTTTGCCAAAATTCCCTTCTTTTTCTGCTCTAAAAAGTGTGTCTTGCATTGTGGAGTGACAAACCAATTGTAAAGGAGAGGGGCAGCTTGGGCTGCGGTCGTGGGAGGAGCACTTTGATCTTGGGCCATAGTGTAGAGAGAACAAGTACCTATAAGAAGAAACAACATTAGTCCCCTACCAATAGTGAGTAGAATAACATTAAAATGGATAAAATCAAGTAAAGTTGGAGAAAACAATGTGTACTGGAGTTTCCACCCAAAAATCTTTCGCTTCAGCGATGGTAGGCTCGCTGTAGCGAGATCGTGACAGCGAGACACGGGTCATTTCCCGTGTCACGACCCTTTTGGATGTTACAGTGTTTTTGACCCGTTTCGTAGTTATAGTGTTTTTGACCCATTTACCCTTGTTGACCCTTCCCCGAGTCCCGTTAGTATGACTTATGACTTAGTGAAGTCATTGATTTAATTCTGGAAAGTTTTGAGTATGATTTGAATCGTTGGTGGAGGAACTAGTTAAGTTAAAGAAATAGAATTGACCATGGTGAACATCGGGTGAGATGTCCCCGTGTCAATGCTTCGAAAGTTTCAAAAAGGTTTTATGATGATTTTGGACTTGTCCACAAGTTTTGGTGAGGTTCTGAAGAGTTTCAGATAGATTTGGGGTTTGTCGCGCTCGTATTCAATGTTTTCGTCGTAGTTCGTTGGTTATAAAGGGAACCATGTTTATCAAATGACCTTTGTTTTGTGTTTAAATTGAACCATTAGACCTGTATTGTAATTACGAAGCTATAGCAAAAATAATCATCGCACTTCGCCTTCGGATGAGGGAGTTAGGGTCATTTTAGTGCGGGCTATATCAGGAGGTCCGCTGCAGCGAAACTCGTGAACGCTGAAATGAAACCATCGCGATGAAGCTAGGGACTGCTGCAATGAAGATGGGGGGGGGGGTTAGAAACCTATTTTTATAGTGGAATTTCAAAGTCATTACCCACAAAACCCCAACCACAGTTTTTAAGAGAGAAAGAGGCGAATTTTATTCCATCCATTGGTGAAAGCATCCGTAAGGATAAGTCCCCACCTTTATTTGTTCATATAACTTTCTTCTTTAAGTTCCATGGCTATTTTAAGGTTCTCTAATAGTGAAAGAAAATCCAAGAAACCTAGAATTAGTAAACCCTTAAATAATTGATGGGTTGTTGATTTTATTGTTGTCTAACCATCTAGGAGTATAGATTATCACTTCCTAGGATGAGGATTCAATTATTAATGATGAGAATTGTGCATTGAAATTTAGGGTTCTAATAAAAATGGGAACTTTGGGCTAAAATGTGTTTTGAAAGGGTTAAATTGATTAGAAACCTACAAACTGAAGGATAATAATTGTTCGGAGTTGGATTATGATAGAATTACTATTTAATGATGGTTTTATCCATTTGATAAGGGTAGAAGAAATGGGGGTCACGACCCGTCTAGGGCCATGACGGGTACCCGAGGCTAACCACCGAGCACCACTCGTTCTATTACTCATTCTGCGTACAGTCATATTTCTTGTCCTCATAATTGTAGGAAACCCATTTTCATTTGAAACATATTTACCTTTATATACATAGGCCCTTCGGCTATCAAAACAATATCTACATACATATAATGAGAAACTGTGAGACCATTCTACCCACACATACGCATCTACGAGCCTCTCCTGGAATACTAGACATAGGGACGGGACAGGACCCCGTCGTGCCCAAAACATATATACACAAAAGAATAGTCAATGGAACCTCCGGGACAAAGGAGTGCTCTCAAATCAGCTAATAGCTCCTACGAGTCTGGATCGCCTCCCTGTCTACCTGTGGGATGAACACAGCGTCCAAAGAAAACAGACGTCAGTACGAACATTGTACTGAGTATGTAAGGCATAACAATAATAATACATCAATGAAATGAGGGAGCATCAAATGAGGAGCAATCTATATCTGACTGTCAACCATAAAAGAAATAATGCATGCTGGCTTACTTTATAATCATCATCATGCATATATGTATAAGCTTCCCGACCATATAGGTACGATGTGATAATCATTAGCCTGCGTCCAGGCCTCCCGCATTTGGGGTACCATCTCATGCCGCCCACTAGTAGTGTCTGCCCATGCCTTCTAGACATGGTGTATAGTAAGTGCCCGCCTTAGCGGTGTACGCCTCGCCATATAGGCGCGGTGTAATATCATCATCATAATGCATGCATAGAAACTCAAAGACAACTGTACTTTATCAGGGTAACATAAGGTCGTAGACCCCCGATTCCATTATGGAACATTTATAAGCATTCTGCCTCACCTTGAAGGAATTAGCATATAAGGTGAGTGTATATAATAAACAACTTTAATGGAACATAGTTAACATCATTAGCTTTGTAGGAACATCATATCATGAACTCTAGAATCTTTAGACTTAAGCTCATCATCATCATTATCGTGCTCATAATGTATCTATTGTCTCATATGGCTATTCATGAACATAGACTCTTAGTTTTCTGGAATGTAGGAGATTCATAGAGAGGTAGGAAAAATGATATCATAGAAATCATATAAGGATCATTAGCTTCGTAGGAATGTCATATCATGAGCTTTTAGGATTTCTAGACTTAGATTCATCATCAGTATTGTCATGCTCGTACCGTATCTCTTTTCTTTATCTTGTATGGAGCTCTTTATAGTCAAGGACTCATCATTTTCGCTATTAGGAAGATCATGGAGAAATAGGAAAATTTATGCCATAGGAGTCATGCCTTAGAAGGAAAGGATTAGCCTCACATACCTTTTCCGTTTAACAATTCTATCGCTTGATTGCTCTTCTTTAATGCTCACGTTTCTACCTTCAAGAGAATTCGCATGAACATTAGCTAATCGATTGTAAGAACGTGCTTACGAAAGCTAGAGAATATTAGGAAGCATTTCCTTTATTTATATGACTTTCCCCATATCATCTATCAACTCCCAAACATCTATAATAACATTCTCAACATTATAACCAACAATCTTCATTCATCTATATTATCCACATTTCACAACTTCACTTCGATTCTCCCATAATCATGGCCATAGTACACTACTACGTTTTCTTGCATATAATGTTTACCCAATGTTCTTAATGTCATTTTTAACATATTACAATCACAACATATCAATATTCATGATTCACTCCAAACTACTACTCAAAATCTCATTATTCTCATCTTTGTAACCCATTTTCTATCTCTTTTCATAATCTAAGTCTTTCAAACTCCCAATACCTTAAACAACATAGGATGATTATAAAACTTACCTTAGATAGTGTAGGATAAAGTTTTGAATGATAATCTTTCACTTGAAGAAAAACTCTAGCTTCAATCCAAAGAGTTTTCTTGACTCCAAGCAATCCTAGAGAGCTTCTTGCATTTGATTTCCTTGGTTTGATGAAGTTGATCATAAACTTCTCTTGAGTTCTTGTGGATGAAGAGTAGAGAGGATTCTAGAGGATTCTTGAGGTGTGGAGTGAAAATGGAATGAATTAAATGAGGTTGGGGGTCCTTATATCAACTTAAAAATTGGACCCGACTCGGACATACGGACCAACATACGGTCCGTATATTTTATACTGACCGTATGTCTGGTCTAGTGGAGATGTCATTCTAGGCAGAATATACGGTTTAATATTTTATGCCCCGTATCTTTACACCGGACATTAGTAAGCTAAGTGCGACAAGTTAAAGACAAAGTGGTTTTAGGGTTCCGTGGGTTTTCATATCCCGATTTCGTTTCGAGGCATCAAATAGCCTATGAATTTCGTTTGGTATAAGAACATTATTGGAAAATAAGGATTAATTGACCAAGATTAGATGACTAAGTGAGATTAAGAGCCTAATTGTATCATTAGTAGGCTTAAGTGGCCGTGTGGGTCCCACTTGTGATTTGGCCAACTTTTATTGGCTAACAATTTGAGTGGGACACATGTCCACATTATGGACTGCCTATATAAAGAGTATTGATGATTCATATTTCAATTAGAAGTTCATTTCATCACTTGCAAAGATAGAAAATTTAAGAGATAGAAAGGGAAGGTCTCGGCCATGGCTGGCCGAGAATGAGCTGCCCATTTTGATCCAAAAAAATTAATTTTCCAAGCAAATTAAATCCTCCTCAAGTGTATAAGGACGTGTGGTAGATGTTGGGAAGAGACTAGGAGGTGTAGCATTCAAGAGAGTTGAAGATTTAGACCAAGGTGAAGAACAAGATTGAAAGGTAAGAATGGTTATTGTTCTTGTGTTGTATGATGATATAAATGTGTAATTCATGCATGTTGTTGTTGGATTGTTGTTGTGGTTGAACTTGGTGGCAGCCGTGAGCTTGGTGAAGCAATGGTTGGTTCCATTTTGCTTGTATTGTTGAATAATAAATGTATACCACCGTATGTGATTGAACTAAGATTTGTAGAAATTGGTTTATGATGTGCATGTTAGAATTGGGCTGTTTTCTTAAAGTTTACATGAGCCATGTGTTGTAGATTTGAATGGAATTATGTTTGGTCTTCTTGTACAATGTATTGGAATTGGATTGAAGGTGTTGTAGTATGGATAAAGGAGTGAAAATCATGAAGTTGTAGGAATAGCATTGAAGCCGTGTAAAGGGCATTTTAGGGAATTTGTGGACTGTTTTGTGCCAAATTTGGATTGTTGTTTTTATGCACATTATAGTATATTGTATGTATGTTGAATATGTGAATTAAGGAGTTAATGAAACCAACCATGTTGAAGGATATAAACAGTCAAACCGTGGAATGTTTTAAGATTAGAATGAAATAATGTTGTTGAATGATTGAATGTTATTATGAACGTGTAGTAAAGGTGAAATGGTAGGGTTGTATGGGCTGTTTGGCTGTGAGTTGGAACTGAATTGTGTGATATACAAGCTGTCCAAAGTTCCCTAAGTCATGTTAGACAAGTTTGGAAAGATATAAGAAAGGAATGACTAGCAATGTTAGCTTGTAGCACTAGTTGGTTCGAATGCGAACGAAACGTCGTCTAAATGTTTGAAAGGGATTGTGAGTGTTAGAGTGCGTATTAAAATCTTTTGTAGACTAACTGTAGCTCTTGATATCTTGATATAGGATAAGTGTTGTTGGGCGGCAAGTACAAGTTATTATACGACTAAACGCTAAAGGTACGCAAAGCCTATTCCTTCTTCTTTTGGCATGTCCTAGACGTAAGTAAGATATAATCTGAGCTTTGGGGTGACTCCACTCTCTAACTCTTAGTAGGATATGTGATTGTTATTCGTCCGTAATGTTGAAAATGTTGGTATAGTTGAAATATGATCTCGTTATTTATTACATGATGGACTAATATGTAATGTACAAGAGTTCTTATTGTTTTTAAAAGGAATTGCATAAGTATGCTTGGTTTTTATATAAGGTAACATGCTAATGTCCAAGAATTGATTTGGTTACTATTCATTGAGTCTCAAAAATGTTTTACTTATATATGTGGTTGCTTATTACTCTGCTCGTGCTTACCGCTATATCCTTCACTGAGTCCCGGGCCAGGGTACGTTCTCGTGCGCCGATCTATTATACTATTCACCGAGTCCCTCACTAGAGGGCCGGGACACGTTATATATATATATATGATGATGATGATGATGTGATGATATGATGATTTGGAGATGGAGGCCGGGAGGGCATATATTCCTTATTACCGAGTCCCTTACTAAAGGGCCGGACACGAATATGTTTACGTTTATGATGTTATGATTATAAATACCGAGTCCCTTACTAAAGGGCGGGACACGTTATATATGTTATATACGGAATGATTATGCGCTTTTGATTATAAAGCATTATATTGACATTGATATGAGAACGATACAAATGAAGTATGTTCAAAGGCAAGTTTTATGAAACTCTGTTGTTGCATTGAGTCCTATACACCTTGTCTCAGATATGATTCTATTACGGTGTTTCACGCCTTACATACTCGAGCATATTTCCGTACCGACCCCTTTCTTCGGGGGCCGCGTTTCATGCCCGCAGGTACAGACACACGCTTCGGAGATCCGCCAGCCTAGGGTATCTACTCAGCTATTTCAGAGTGCTCCTTGTTCCGGAGCATAGTTTCGTGGTATAACCTTTTGATATGTATATATATGTTGTTGTTCAGGGTACGGCGGGGCCCTGTCCCGTCATATGATGTCGTTGTCACTCTTAGAGGTCTGTGGTCACAAGTGTGGGTCTACGTATGGTTGTTGTTTTGTTATATGGTTGTGACTTGTGTCTGGGGCGTACCCATTGTAGTGGCAGCACTTTGTCGGCTTGCGTAGCTATATATGTTTGTCATGGGTTGTGTATGTAGGTAGCCTCCTCGGCTTATGTTTAGTTGGAACGTTCCCTATATATATATATATAGCCTGCCTTTGCCGCTTTGGTGCGATATCGGGATTTGTTTAGGTATAATCCTTCGAGAGATAGGCGGCTTCGACTTGCATATGTTTTGCCCTTATATTTATAACACTCGTTCATGCTAGTAGGGTATGACTATAGATAGCAAGTGTGTACGAGTGTCCAGCTCGGACACTTAGGTCATGGCTTTCCGGGGGTTGGGTCGTGACAAAAGATACGCGATATTTTATACGGCGCATGTTTGGCCGTATAATGCCCAGTTGTTTCCGAACTTTTTCTCGTCGACTCGTTTGATCTCCAATCCTTATGGAACCTTCTTAACACTTGTTTAACACCTCATTAACAATCTAAGGGATGTTATAGCTCTTCTCCAAAACATCATTAAGCTCTGTTAATTCGATACTCGTAAATCTTGTCCGACGAGTAACATATACCTTGCTTTCCTTAACAACTTTCTTCTCTTACCTCGAATGTCTTTGAAATCTCGATTGGGATCATCAAATTCTATTCCTTACTTATCAAAACATCGTATACGTCGTGCCCTTCGTTAGTCTATTCATGGTACGTCAACG
>NC_081344.1:17922837-17958732 GCF_029784015.1 Lycium ferocissimum
CGGATGTTTTGGTCTGAAAAATGAAGGATAAAGCTGAAAATTTCACTTAAATGGCGTGGGTATTGGGCCCACCGACTTGGAATCGGGTTGGGCCGAATCCACCGTTCGCCCGACCTTTCGCCTTTAAACGTCCATATCTCCTTATCCCGATGTCTCTGTGAACCCACGACATATGGTTGGAAATCTATTTCAATTATCTACAACTTTCATTCTAGAGTTTTCCCAAATTCCAAACTCATAATACGTTTTGGCCCCTCAAAGTCGATCACCCAAGACGTTTTCTTAAATCGTCCTTCGAGGGCTTACACTCATTTTTAGCTTATGGGTCCTTCTTAGGACTTGCTCAACTTCACATGTGCTACTCATATATCTCTTCATATGTCCGTTATAAAATCCCAACATGGGTCCCACCTTAACACACGGCCACTTTGGCCTTTTCATGAAATTTTTATTTAACTTCTTAGCCCCTAATTTCCTTAATATTCCATACCAATAAAATTCATAAATAACTTATACATTACACCAAATCGAAAAATAGCCTTGTCCTTAACTTGTCGCAACTAACTTAAAATATTCCAACGTACAAAATACGAGATATAACAGTGTGTCTACGAGCCTTGCCCAGTAAAGTCTTGTTTATGGGTGTGAAGTGCGCCACACTCATAAACATGAGGCTGCAGGGCATTTAGGAACCATTGAGCCTTCCTTCTCATCTTAGATCGTGTCGTAGAGCTAAATTATAGGATGTGATGTCCCTGATTCTAACCCCAAATGTTTTTATTGTGGATAAGCAGTTGATTATGCCACTATAAGGTAATTGATGAGAATTGAAGTTGCTACTCCGAAAGGTATGTTTCCTGTCTTATTGATATTGATTGACTTTGATATAAGAACTTGAGTTAGATGTTACGGGTATTTGTGATCGCCCTATGAGGCATTGGATGTGTTTTCTAGGCTGTGTGCAGGAATAAGACGGTAAGAAGTATAGAGGAAACTCTGCCGAAATTTTTACAAATTGAATTGTTCGAATGTCTATGCTATAGAGAAAGAATAAAGGGAAAATGTGACAATCGGATGTTTGGTAAGTCATGATTGAATGAACAATTATGAGATGCTTTCAAAGAAAAGTTTTAGAATGATTTTAATTTAATTTAAGGGAAGAACCCTGGAGGGGAAAAATGATTAATAGTTAAAGGAACCGGAATGAGTTGCATTCGATATTTCGAAGGATTGAGACTTATTAAAAACATAAGGAAAGTTGATATTAGAAACTCAAATACGGTATTACGATTTATAGATTAGATTGGTTAGAAGAGATAACGAAGAGATATTGATATGGAAAAGGAAGTTAACGAGTATAGAAAAGTTTTACTTATATATATATATATATATATAAGATCAGGACGGGTTGATGACGGGTTTGTACTTATAGTGGAATGTTCTACAAATTTCTGGGCACATACTATAAAATGGCAAAGGGAAAAGAGCCCTTCAAAAGCAAAGGAAATCAAGAAAGACCTTGAGGACCGAAGTAAGAGAAAGTACGTTAATTAATTGGTTAAAGGAAGTTATGTGACCATCGACAGTAAGAGGAAATCTAATAAATTATTAAGGTTGGCCAAAGGTAGACATTGATAGCATAAGACAATGGACTTGGAATAGAGATATGATTACAAAGGAAACATGACAACTTAAATAGTATTGGGATAATACATATGAGTAAGTATGGTATTAAAGGGAAATAAGTAAATGATAACTCAAGTGGTCACATTAAATATTAAGAAATGATCGGGTATATTTTACTAATATTTTATGATGAAGTTAATAAGAATCGGCGGGACATTGAAGGATTTCGAATGTTAAAGTATGATAAGCAATCGGTTAAGAAAACCTATGGAGAAAATGTGAGCTATATATAAGGAAGAAGATTATGATGTCATGAGAATGAAAGGGTAATAGAGTATCAACTAGTAATGGTCAAATAAGGTTTCCAGAAATAAATCGTAATCGAGAGGCGAAGAGCCATCCGGATAAATCTAAAGGATACTGAAGGAAAAAGATAATTGGAATAAAGGAAGATTAAGGCGGAAGGATCTTGATAAGTTAGGAACTCCATAAAGTTCCAATAACTTTGATGTCACCATGGATATAGTCTGAGAGGGACTATTAGTCATGAAAAGTGTCAAGGATTTTTTTACTCTTAAGGTACATCCGAGAGGTAAATATGAAGCCATATTGGTACATTACTTGATATAAGAAACGCCCCCCCAACTAGCTAAAAGGAAATAGGAATTAAAGGATTCGATTTGAAAAGAATATTCTATATGGAATAGATGAGTAGAATGGATGGGGAAGAGCGTTTTCGAGCAAGGAAGTCGATGACCACCAAAGACGGTCAAAACTCGAATGACTAATGAATTTATGAGTTGTGGTAGCCATCAAGGAAAGAGGAAGGATAATAAGCTAAAGGTCTGCCAAGAAGGCAAACATTCCAACATAGGATAAGAGTCTTGACAATATTCCCAATTCGATCATAAAGAAATAGGATGAATGTACGGGGGTATGTATAAAGCCAAAAGTTGTAGATGAAGGGAAGATATATCAAGAATGCAAGGAGAAAGAAAAGTGAGAATGGACTTCGTGAAGTATATTCATGAGAAAATATGAAAAAAGAGGAATACAAGAAGGACTATGATGTTTAGCGAATGCAAAAAGAGAATAAGAACTACGGGACAATATGAGCTAATAATGTGAAGGATGATTTGAATGAATTAGAGAGAAACTTTTGGTTACAGATTAAATCGAAATTGGGAACGAAGTAAAAGAAGAATCTCAAGGATATTAGTAAAAAGATAGTTATGAAGGAAGATTCGGAGGTCGGACACTAGGAATAAGTGTCTAACGGGACAATCATTGATTATTAACAAGAACTTTATGAAAGAAGAGGTGAAAGCTTTAAAAGAGGAATATTTATGTGTAAACAGTTGACAGTATAAAAATCTTCAAAGGAAAGGAAATAAGTTAAATATGGATGAAAGGAACTCCTAATTATATGGAATAGAAGAGTGAACCTCGTAAGTTGTGAATACCAAAGACGATTAATATTCGAATGTTATTAGTATATGAGATATCATATAAACAAGGGGCCGTAACGGAACGGCTAGATGAATTATAATATTCCCAAATGACAAAGGGCCAAAAAAAAAAAGGCTAAAAAAAAAAAATGGGAATGGATTGAATAGAAGTATAAAGGACAATAAGGGAACTACTAAAAAGAACTTGTAGCACTAGAAGAGATGAAAGAATTTAAACCTTAGGAATATTTTATGAGTTATATAATCTTCAAAGGATTGGAGGAGAAGATAATATGGATAGCAAGAAAGTTCAAATATGATTTGATGATATCGTATAAGTGAGTCGTAAATTCCAAGTCGCCGGTTATATCAATTGTGAGAGTGTATGACATAGAACCATATAAACAATCGCCGTGATGAAATGGTGTAAGGACAACGATAAGGAGCCAAAGAAGAATAGAGGCTAATTTAAGTCTCCAATGATCATCGATACAAGAGAATCAAGGACTTAAGAAGAAAGCATACTCGTATTGAAAGGAATTATGATAAGGATTTTATTTTAGTTCCATGTTTATGTGAGTTTATTTTGTAAATGTTAAGATTAAGGAAAAATTGGAGCTAAAAGTTCAAATATGAATATGATGATATTGTAAGGAATTAAGGAGTCCGACCAAGGAATTAAAAGGAGATGATATGGTATATATATAAGGTCGACTAGTACAAGAAAAGGGATAATCTAAGATAGCACCAGAGAAGCAAGCAAGGAAAGGTGCCATATCTGAACAAGAGAGTTTTTATACTAGTAGAGAAATAAGGAGCATGGCAAAAGAGTACAACAATTAAGAGTACTCACAGATCGGTGGGGAACAATAGCAATCATGAGTTTAGACCACCTTAATGGCAACAGGTCCCAGGACGGTAATTAGATATCAGTTAACCACTAGGTGCATACATAAGAACATGAGGATATGGAACTAATGAATGAGTTCGACAAAGAATTGGGAGAATATGAAAGAAGACTGATGAGCCCATAATATAAGAGCATGGAGATCAGGAACTAAAGGAGGACAACCATTTCAAGAAAATAATAATAGCATCGTAAGTTCGCAAGCTACAACATTCGAGGATGAATGTTTCTAAAGGGGGAAAGATGTTACACCTCGCACTTTCAGAGCATGAGCACGCCACATATTTCACCGTATTAATGGAGTATCGAGACGTCCCGTGAAGTTTTGAAAGGTACAAGCCATGGGAAGTACGTAACAATGAAGTAAAAGATGAATTATGACCTCGTAAGTCGTAACCGGGAAGGACAACCTTGGAACTAAAGGACATGACCCTTATCAAGTATAATTAATGATAAATATCATGTATGCAAAGTTTCGGAAGATTTCGAGATCAAGCAAATCGAAGAAAATAAGTTTGTAGAAAATTTAAAAAAATTTGGCAGAATTTTGGAAAGAAATTTTGGGTCAACTTCAGAGAGGTATATCTCCTGGTATATCAGGAGTTTTGAGGTGTTTCAAGAGCCTAAAATAAAGTTCGTCAAGTGTAGTTTTCAACGCCATAAACGTTCGTCAATAAAACATCGGTGTAGGGAGTTTTAGGCGTTTTAAATCGGACTACCAGAAGCCTGCGAACCTACGCAGAAATTCTAGAAACTACTTAAAAAGCCCACTAATTTCAGCCCATCAGCCCAAACCGAATTGGACTACTATATATACCCCCTTAAGTCACCTAAATCACCTCATTTTTCACCATTTCTCATCTCCACACTTCTCTAGAAGCTCCCACAACATTCATCCAATATTCTTACACCAAGATATAGTAAATTTAGGAGTTCCTACATCAAATTAAGCACGGGATTGTAAAGATTAACGACGAATCTCGACTAATAAAAGAAGGGCCACGACTTTGGGACTCATATTTTCACCAAACCAAACCTTCTAGACCCTATGAGCTCTCTCCAACACTCCAAACCATTCCAAATCAAATCAAGAGAAGATCAAGCCATAAAATCCTTAACTAGTTCATGGAAGGAGCTTGTTCGTACTTCTAATTAAAGTTGTGGTGGATAATCTTTAGGGTGAATTGTGTAAGGTGAAGTTCTTCAAGTTATAAGGTATGTTTTTCATCTTGAGTTTGATATTAAGTCATTTCTTTGAGGATTTTAATGGTTTAAAGTAAGGGAAAACATGGCATAACGGTCATAGATAGATATATTGATGTTGTTGGCTTATGGACTGATTTTCAAAAGAAGTTTCGAACGGATTTGTATACGTTTGTCATTTAGTAGCTCGATTATGTTATGGTTGATGTTCTTAATGATGTTTGGGAGTTGTTTTGGAATTTGGAGGAAGTAGATAATACAGGGGAGATGCTGCTCGAATTTCGGCAGATTCTAAGAGGATTTAATATGAAGGCTTAAGACAAGCATATGACGATAAGCCTAACAATAGTATGAATTCTCTTGGATATAGATTTACAAGCTTGGGAGGATAAGCATTATGTAGTAAGGAGACCAACAAGGTATGTTAAGGCTAAACCCTTTCTTTCTAAAGGCATGATTCTTTTCTTGTGAACTCATACATATTTTCCATAACATCCTTATTCCCAAAAAGCTAGAAGTTCATGATTCTCAAAGTTCTATGATGCTAGAGATAGATGTTTCTATGATGATAATGATGATGATGATGATGATCCCATTTCTAGAGATTCCAAAGTTTAAAGTTTTGATGCTATTTTGAGATTATTGAATTTATTTCATGATTTTCTTTATTGTTAATCTCACCTTATGATAGTGGTTCCTTCAAGGTGAGATATAGGGATGATGATAATTCCATTTCTAATGCTATCCAAGTTCATCGATCTTGATACTCTCATGACACTATTGATCTCATCCTACGATAGTTGATCCTCTAAGGAAAGATATAGTGACAATGATAATGATGATGATGATGTTATCTAAGTACATATATAGTCATGTGTGACACCGCACACGCACCACTGCAGTTGGGTACGAACTTTACCGAGTCCTATTATGGCCGGGTACTGATACTACCGAGTCCTATTATGGTCGGGTACCAATATTATCGAGTCATATTATGGCCGGGTACCGATATTACCGAGTCCTATTATGGTCGGGTACCGATATTACCGAGTCCTATTATGGCCGGGTACTGGTAATACCGAGTCTATATGGCCGGGTACGGTATTGTATGGATACGTAGGTGGATCTATGAAATGTTCTTCTAGAAAAGGTTAAGTAAGCATGACGAATATCTTAAAAGGTATCATGAGGTATAAACAATTCTTTTATCTTACGCTATTCTTCATGCGTCTATCATGTTACTATTCATGCCTTACGTACTCAGTAGATTATTCATACTGACGTCCTTTTGTTTGTGGACGCTGCGTTCATGCCCGCAGGTAGGCAGGGAGACGGATCAAGTTCATAGGTGCTTTATCAATGGATTCTCAGGAGCACTCCACTTACTTCGTAGTTGCAGTCTATTGGTATTGGTCTTTATGGTCACTTGTACTCTATGTAGAGGCTCGTAAACATGTGTGTGTACATTTGGACGTTTCATAACCCTACCGGTTCATATTGTTGTATAATATTTTAGTAACTTTATAGGCTAGTGATGATGGGCATGGTTGTTGAGGATTATATGGAGATGTACCGTTATATTGTGATATATGTCCTTACAGATTATGATATCCATGAGCTATCTTTATGGTCCACCCAGGAATGGTTATGAGATGTATGCTTAGAGGTGCTCGGTATGTTAGCTCTAGGTGCCCGTCATGGCCCTCTGGTTGGGTCGTGATAGAACCCCTTACTCAATATATTCTGTAACTGCTCCTTAAGCTCTCTCAACTCGACCGGTGCCATCCGATATGGCGGAATAGAAATAGGGCGAGTGTCCGAATCCAAGTAAATACAGAAGTCAATATCGCGATTGGGTGACATACCCGGCAAATTAGACGGGAATACCTCCGCGAACTCGTTCACAATAGGAATGGACTCAAGGGGTGGAGATGCAATCCCTTGCTGACCATTTTCTTCGCCTGAAGAAAGGAATTAATCTTCTTCGGAGCGGGGCTTGGAGTACCCCTCCACTCAAGTCTAGGAATGCACGACATGGCTAAAGTGACTGTCTTACCATGACAGTCCAAGATCGAGGGATAAAGAGAAAGCCAGGTCATACTCCAAATAATATCAAAATTCACCATATCAAGAATCACCAAATCTATCAAAGTGTCATAACCCATAAAAGTAACCAAACACAACCGATAAACTCGATCAACCACAAAAGAATCTCCTACCGAAGTAGACACATGAACAGGTATAGCTATACTATGACAAGGCAAATCCCAATCAACGACATGATATGCAGACACATACGAATAAGTGGACCCAGGATCAACCAACACAGATGTTGCTCTATGTCGGACAGAAATGGTACCTGAAATAATAACATCTAAGGCCTCCACCTCTGGTCTACCTAGGAACGAGTAACACTAGGCCCCACCATATTCAGACTGAGATCCACCTCTCGAACTCTGCAACCCACCTCTACCAGTCTGGGATCCACCTCTAGAAACCTGAGAACTGCCACGGCCTGATTGAGCACCGCCCCTCTGAGAAGCACCTCCTCGACTACCTGACGATGCCGGAGTCCTCTGGGACTGATGACCCTGCCTGGTTCGGGGACACCCCCTAGCAATATGATCGAACTCTCCACACACAAAATATCCCTTAGAAGGCGGAATCTGATAGAATGAAGCTAAGGACCCGACTGGAACAACCCTGTCCACTGGTCGAGAAAATAAAAAATTAGAAGCTCTCTTTCTGGGTGGCTCACTAGAGGAAGCCTGCAAAGCTGAATGTACAGGGTGGCTGATACGGCATAGAAGACTGATCGGCGCCCCTCGAGCTAGAGCCACCATAACTCCTAAACTGTCGCTGCCTTTTCTCACTTTCCCCTCTAAATGCATGGGCCTTAGCGGCCTCGACTAAAGAAGCATGCTAAACGATGGACTAGAAGGAAACCCCCATAGCCTCAAGCTGAAGGCAAGGAATATGAAGAGAACCAACGAGCCCACCAACAAGGCGCCTAATCCTGCCAGGCTCAGTAGGGATCAAAGAAACTGAATAACGAGCCAAGTGCAAGTAGCGGGTAACATATGCCTTCACATACAATCCCCTCTATTGTAGATGTAGAAACTCAACCTTACACGCCTCTCTTAAAGCTTGAGGCACATATTTCTCAAGGAAGGCCTGATAAAACTGTGTCCAAGTCAGTAAAGGAGAACCCTCAGGTCTGCAAGCAATAAAATACCTCCACCAACTCTCCGCTCTGCAAAACTGGTAGGACACATAGTCAACTCCATGGGACTCAATGACCCCATCCTATGTAACAACTCATGTATGTCCAAGATGAACTCATGCACATCCTCTCCAGAAGTACCTAAGAATCTCGGTGGCTCTAACTTCCTAAACCTCCCAACTAATTCCTGATCAGTTAAGGTCATAACAAGGCCTACCAAGGGTCTAAGATCATCTCCCAGGGCTGGCACGACAACCATCCATAGAGCCATAGCCACAGAAGGGTGTGCTGCACGAGTCAGTCTCTGCTCAGGGGTCTGCGCCCCAACCCTAGTCTACGATCCTCCGCCTGGAGTAGCAACACCAGTGGCAGCCTGCTGGGCATCTAAGTGGAGTAGTACATGAGTCATAGTATCCTACATCATCTACCCCGAAGTGGCCTCGAGGTGTGCCCGTGCTGGAGCCATATCATTCTCAGCGGCCTGGCCCCGAAGCTGTTGAACCCCAAGCTCGGGAGACGAAAATCTCTCACGCCGCAGCCCTGCCGCATGAGCCCTGCCCTTGGCTGGGGCAGCCCCGCTGCCTCTAGCTCTACTGCGTCCTCTAGTTGTTGCTCGCCCTCTGGTGCCAGCTGTAGCTGTGGGCTCTGGCATCTGGTCTCAGGCTATCGTAGCTTAAGTCCTCACCATCTGAGAGAAAAGAGATAAGAGTCAGATACCATTAGAATTGTTCCATATAAAAATTAGAATAAAGTAGCACGAAAGAATGAAAGAAAGTGAAATTTTCTAAATGTCCTATAACCTCTCGCGGATAAGTACGGAGCTCATTGTATCGACCCACGAGATTCTACTAGACACGCTCTTATATTATAGATCGGGCAACCTAGGGCTCTGATACCAACTTGTCACGACCCAATTTAGCTAAGTCGCGCGGGCACCTACTTCCCCACTTCGGTAGGCGAACCCTTATCCCAACAATCTTAAAAATATGAAATAATAAATAAATAAATAAATAAATAAGCGAAAGAGATAGAAATACGTCAGTATGACATAATATACGATAAATAATGTGGAATACATCAAACCACCCCAGAAATCTGTCTAGCATACAAGAGCATCTAACTAGAGTCTACAAGTCTGAAAATAACAATAATACATAAATAGTCTGAATATGTCTCGGAATATTAAGTAAGACATAAAATAAAAGAAGAATCTTCAAGGTGGCGGACGTCCCCGTGCTCACCCTGTAAGACTCTGATAGCAACTCTCGAACCACTATCAGCCACGACAAGTAGAGGTCGATCCCACCTGGAACTCTGCATTCATAAAAGAATACAGCAAGTGCAGGTTAGTACAAATAACAAGTACTGGTAGGTATCATAGGCCGACTAAGTTTAGCTAACACATACCAGGAAAATAAAGTAAGATAAACAGGTAAATCAACAAGGTATAAGTCAAACACGAGCCAGAATCCAAGTACACATCATCACCTATGTTTAGCATCTAAACCCAAATGTGTGAAGTCTCAAATAATCAATCCAAATCCATGTATCACAAGTACATCACAAGAATATAACAATAGAAGCCATAGTACCATGCAATGCAATAATGCATAAAATGTGAATGCAATGCATATGCACCGTACACATGTACTCCGATGATGGAACATCACATATCGGCAGCACAACCCATGGGGGACCCGCGAAGTCCATGTACCTCACGGTTCGGCAACAACCTCGGCAACTGCTACCTCACGATTTCGGCAACAACCTCGGCAATCGCTACACTCGTACCTCGATTTTGAGATAAACATCGAACATCGATCCTCAAGTCACTCTCATCCAACTGAGCCCAGCTCGTAACAGTATTTCCTCAAGTATCATCAATGTATCAACAGCATATCTAGAAGGATGAGAATGCGTGCAATGTATGAGATCAATGTCTGTAATCAAACCAATATCAAAGTACCACGCATGGGCGCACCAACAATATCATGAAAAGGCAACACAACAAGCCATAATAGCACACTATCCTCTTATCAAACAACATCAAGTAAGATACTACAATATCATGATCAAGATATATCAACAATCTCCAATATCTACTATCACCACGTGGCATTGAGCCATCAATAACAGAACGAGATAAGTCATAACACAACGAGGTGGGTAGCCCCAATCACACAACAGGGCCCAACCTAAGACAATATCCAACCCAACTTTATACCCAAAGGTTTACGTGCTTTCTCTGATAATATTGTCTAAATATAGGCTTCGCTAAATGAAGTCTCACCATAGGATAAACCGTAAACTACCTGGAAGGCCGAATAGCAAGGTCTCCACAATCACACCTTAGACCTCCCTTTCCTTTGAGCCTCGAGATCAAGAAAGTCTAAGCATATTCAAATCAAAAAATTAGAATCAAGAAGAACATTAAACGAACCCTACTTCTATTCTAGACCCAAATCCCCAACCTATGGAATGGGTTTTATGAACTAGAATGGTGAAATTAGGAATATAAAGGTTCCAACATGAAATTAAAACTCTAGGTGATCAATTCCCATCAATATCAAGCTAGAATAACTAACAATTTACTCAAATTCGAATTCTAGGCAAGATCCCCAAATTTGGGTATAAACCTTAGCTTCCAATTTCATAAATTAGCAACTAATTAGGAAGAAATTATGAAATAAAGGATTCTGATCATCAATGCAATGCTTAATAGAGCTAACCCGACCAACAAATCATAATTTAGAAGTCTAGACGGAAAAACTCATTGAACCCACTTTTAATCATCAAACACTTAATGAACTATTAAGATAAATAGATTCGAAGGTGATTAAGGACAATGGAATAGTAAAGGAGTTAGAAGGACTTACCACAAAGAATTTCCTCCAAGAATATCCTATAATTGTTCCCAATAGCTCAGATTTTGGAATAGTAATAAATGAGGGACTTAGGGCTTTTAACACTTCATTTAATGAACTAACTGCCCGACACCCGCTTTCGTGACCAGATAACCGCTCCAGCGTCACCGCTTTGCCGGTCCCATGACCGCTACAGCTGCCATGCTCAAATGGCACTAGTCGCTTCATCGATAGGGTGACCACTATAGCGCTACCGCTGCCGCGGTGCTGGTGCCTCCAATGCGGGCACTAGACACCAGAAAAGTTCCAAGTTTCACACTTTCAACCCGAATTTTTGACTATATCCTGAGGCCATCTGCTCACGTATTGGATATACAGACATACATAAAAACATGCTACGAACGCACTCGTGGGCTCGAAATTCCCAACGGAGGTCTCGTTGACCCAGTCAACCCTCGATACCTCAATTTTAACTTTCCAACCCAAGTCCCAAAATGCACCCGAGTGCATTAGAAATCGAACCAGATATACACACAAGTTCTAAAAGATCATCCGGACCTCTCGAAATCCACAGATTTTTTAAAACAGTCTGTTTACCTAATAGTCAACTCCGAACACCTCGGAAAGCATGCCAACGGTCCCCTTGGGTCAAAAGTGAGCTAACAAGCTCGGGGAAAGGTCAAAAAGTGCCAAAAAGACTGTAACGACCAAGCGGGTCATTACATTTGGGGGCTAGCCACCCTGTTGCGTTGTTGACATATCTTGTTCTATTTACTTATCGACTCGTTGCCACGTTGAAACATAGAATATTGGTGATTAATGATATATCATGACTATGATATTGCGGTATTTTACTTGATTAGATATTGAGATGACAATTATGATTCCATTGTGGCTTATTGTGGAGCCTTATTATTGAAATTACTTGTGTACCATGTGTGATACTATTTGGGATTGAATTAGTTGTTGATATTACATTACATCGTATTGATACTCACTTCCATGATACATTGATATTGCATTGTTATGGTACTGAGGATGGAAAGTGAGAAGGAAATACAGATTCATTGAATTATATATCGAGTCATCTCTGGGCTGTGTGCGGAATGACTGATACGAGGCGTATAGGTAGGAAGGAGTCATCTCTGGGCAGTGTGCGAAGTGACTGGTACATGGACTTTGTGAGTTCCTCATGGGTTACACTGCCAAGATGTGATATTCCATCGGTCGAAGTGCATGTGTACGGTGCATATGCATTGCATTCATCATTTATACCTTATTTCATTCCATTGTATCTCTTGGTTTTTTGTGATATGATTATGATATACTGGTTCGGATTGGTCACACTGAGACTTGGTACAGTTGGGTTTATATGCTATAACATATGTGATGACATGTACTATAGTTATTGATTCGTGTTGACTTGTACCTTGTTGTTTTACGTATTTCTCTTGCTTTGTTGACTTTATATATATTAGCTAACCTTAGTCAGCCTGTGATACCTACTAGTACTTGTTGTTGTACTGACCTGCATTTGCTGCATTCTTTTATGAATGCAGAGTACTAGGTTGGATCTACTTCTACCCTATTATTCAAAAACATGAAATGATCATAAAACTCACCTTTGATTGTGTAGGAATGGGTTTTGGATGGAAATGGTTCACTTGAAGAAAACCCTAACTTCAATTCCAAAGAGATTCTTTGACTTCTAGCAACCCTAGAGAGCTTCCTTGCACTTGATTTCCTTGGATTAATGATGTTGATCTTTGATTTGCCTTGAATTCATGTAAATAGAGTGGGTGGAATATTCTAGAGAGTTAGAGAGAAGTGGAGAAGTTGGAAGAATGAAATTCTAGAAGTGGGAACACATTTATATACTTGGTAAGTACTCAGCCCGTCGGGTGTTATACGGACACTTATACGGTCCGTATAACATTATACGGTCCGTATAAGTGACCGTATTTCACCATCAGGGAAATCATCTTTTCTGTTGGGCTATACGGACTCTCATACGGATCGTATAAAGTTATACGGACTGTATAAGTGGTCGTACAACTCTACTTTTCTGAAATTATTTTCGTCACGTCGTTTGATCTCCAATCCTTATGGAATCTTCTTAGAACTTGTTTAATACTTCATTAACCATCTAAGGGGCATTATAACTCTTTCTCAAGGCATTATTAAATCAACATTAGTTCGATACTTTGCAAACCTTTTTTCAAAACGACTTATACTTTACATTCCTCAACGAACTTTCTTCTCTTGCCTCAAATGTCTTTGGAACCTTAATTAAAACCGTTAAGTACTACTTCTTACTTGTAGAAATATCATATACTTCTTATCCTGTGTTAGTCTATCTACCATATGACGACATGAAATTTTTCGTGGTATAACACTCTTCCCCCCTTTAAAAACATTCGTCCTCGAATGTTAAGGTCTCCGGAATTCTACAAAAATTTTGCCAGAGTTTCCATTATAATATGGCGCTATCATTCTGTCACAACAGCCCATAATAACATCGCCTCATAGGGCTACAACACAATAGCAAGAAATTTTGGCCACACACGACCAAAAGCATTAAAAAGAAAGCATTACATACCTCATAATATTGATGTCTCATCTTGAATCTCTTCTGGGTGTGGAAACAAGTGTGGGTACTTGGACTTCATATTTTCTTCCGCTTCCCAAGTCATTTCTTCTTCGTTATTGTTTCGCCACAAGACTTTGACCGAAGCCACCTCTTATGGCAATGGGCACCTCTTCATAAGCCAACTTCTCAGTAATCTGGACATCGTCTATCGGCATGATTCTAGTTGGATCTCCAACACATTTGCGGAGCATTGACACATGAAAAACTGGATGGACTAATTCAAGTTCTGGAGGTAAGTCCAGTTCATAAGCTACTTGGCCTATCTTGCGGACAATTTTATAAGGCCCAATGTATAGAGGACTTAATTTTTTCTTCTTGCCAAATCTCATCACACCCTTCATCGGTGATACCTTTAGGAATACCCAATCCTCAACTTAGAATTCTAAGTCTCGCCGACGGTTGTGTGCATAAGATTTCTGACGACTTTGGGCTATCAATAGTCCAGCTCGAATAACCTTAATCTTTTCTACCGCTTGTTGAACCAACTCTGAACCTATTAGCTGTACCTCTCCTACTTCAAACCACCCAATTGGGGATCTACACTTTCATCCATATAGAGCTTCATACGGGGTTATCTGGATCTTTGGAATGATAGCTGTTGTTGTATGCAAACTCAATAAGAGGCAGGTGATCATCCCAGCTACCTCTGAAATCTAGCACACATGCCCGCAACTTGTTTTTCAAAGTCTGAATGGTGCGTTCAGCTTGTCCATCAGTTTGTGGATGAAACGCTGTGCTAAGCCTTACCTGAGTACCCAAACCTTCTTAGAAAGACTTCCAGAATTTGGCGGTAAATTGTGCTCCTCTATCTGTGATAATAGATATCGGGACACCATGAATTCACACAATCTCTTTAAGATACAACCTTGCATAATCTTCTACCGAATCTGTGGTTCTGACCGAAAGAAAATGAGCCGATTTCGTCAGTCTATTCACGATTACCCATATGGAGTCATACCTGTGTCGAGAGCGAGGTAAACCTACAATGAAATCTATGTTAATCACTTCCAATTTCCAGGCTGGAATTTCCATAGCTTGCAATAATTCTCCTGGCTTTTGATGCTCGATTTTTACTTGTTGGCAATTTGGATATTGAGCTACAAATTCTGCTATGTCTTTCTTCATTCCATCCCACCAATACATTAACTTAAGATTGTGATACATCTTTGTCACTCCCGGGTGAATAGAATACCGAGAATAATGAGTTTCTTCTAAAATACGACGACATAGCCCTGCAATATTTGGAACATATAGCCTGCCTCGGTACCTAAGAACTCTATCTATAGAAACTTCAAGTGGCGACTTCTCTTTCTCAGGAAATGTATCTCTATAATGACTCAACTGAGGGTCTTCATATTGGCGCTCTCTCACCTCCGTATCTAAGGACGAAACAGCTGGGTTATGAATGCCAATTCTTGCATTGTCCGAATCAATTAGACGAACTCGCATAGACTACCCATTGACTTGCGGTTAAGTGCATCGGCTACTATATTCTCTTTTCGGGGTGGATCTCACGAATTAATTCTTTCTTCTCCGGAGAAGACCTGATCTGTATAAATATCAACATGAACGCCATACAAATAATGTCTACCATGAATAACCGCGGCCAATTTGACTTGCGGCTAATTCAGAAAGGCAATGAGTTATACACACAACCTAACCTAATTCGGAGGCATCACAATAAAATTCACATTTTGAAAACTTAGCATACAATTCACGAGTCAGAAAGATTCCAAGGACAATGCGCAAATGGTGCATATCAACTCGAATGCGTCGACTCGAGATAATATGGCCTAGAAAAGTTATACTAGAATACATTTCAAAAACTTAATGAACACGATAACAAACAAGGACAATCTAAGAGGCATGCTCGCTTCATCCGAGACTATACTAGATTATCATCAATGAACACGATCACAAACGATTAAGAGATGAATACATTATTCATCGGGGCATTAGTTAACCCAAATGACATTACCCGAAATTCATAGTGGCCATATCTTGTTCTGAAAGCTGTTTTGGGAATATCCTCTTCTCTAACTCTCACTTGGTGATACCCTGATCTTAGATCAATTTTGGAAAACCATTTGGTGCCTTGTAATTGGTCAAACAAGTAATTGATTCTTGGAAACGGATATTTATTCTTTATCGTCACCTTGTTCAACTGCCTATAGTCAATGCACATCCGTAGGGAGCCATCTTTCTTTCTTACAAATAAAACAGGTGCTCCCCATGGTGATGAACTGAGCCCAATAAATCCTTTCTCAAGCAAATCCTTCAATTGCGCCTTCAGCTGTTTCAACTCTGTAGGTGTCATTCGGCAAGGAGGAATAGATATAGGCTTGGTGTCCGGCAACACATCGATAGCAAAATCAATCTCTCTTTCCGATGAAAAGCCTGAAAGTTCATCTGAAAATACATCCGAAAATTCATTTACTATCGGGACGGATTGAAAGGTCGGCGGTTTTGCTTCAGTGTCATGAACTCGGACTAGATGATAAATGTAGCCTTTAGCTATCATCTTTCTTGCCTTAAGGTAGGAAATAAACATACCTCTGGGAGACGCTGTATTACCTTTCCATTCAAGCACGGGTTCTCTTGGGAATTGAAATCGAACTATTTTGGTTTTACAATCAACATTGGCATAACAAGAGGCCAACCAATCCATGCCCATAATCACATCAAAATCTAGCATTTCCAGCTCAACCAAATCAACTTTAGTCTGGCGATCACATACCACAATCACATAATTTTTATACACTTGTCTAGATATTATTGGATCACCAACAAGAGTAGATACCTCAAAAGGTTTGATGGGCTCGGGTTTCACCCCAATACAGCTGGCAATATAAGGAGTGATATAAGACAACGTAGAACACGAATCAATCAATGCATAAACATCATAGAGAGAATATGGATAGTGTACACTGTAACCACGTCGGGGGAGGACTCAAGATCCGGCGTCCGGCTAAAGCATAAATACGGGGCAGGTACCACACTCGAACCGGATGCTCCCCTCTCCCCCTACCACGGCCCATCGGGAATGCGGGGAGTACGCCTACGGGGCGCACAGACCAGGAAGAACCATCTGCTGATCCGGTAGGCTGAGCCCCAACTCTACCACCCATCGATGGATAATCTCGCATCATATGCCCAACCTGACCACAGGCATAGCAAGCATCTGAACCTTGGCGACACGGGCCCGAATGTAACTTTCTGCACCGACTACATCGTGGGACCGGTGGTCTCCTCTGACTATAATCACCTCCAAACTGGGAACCCGAAGCTCTTGAGCTCTGACCCTGTCCTGAATGAATGGGGCGGTCAAATCTCCTACCCGCGAATCGAGGAGGTGCACTAGTCGCGAACTGGCCCGAGTACCTGGAATACTGTTGCTGACCCCCTCTATACTCATTACTAACAGATCTGGCCCTCTTACTCTGCCCTCTATCAATATCGTGCTCACCATTTTGCGGATGTTGCTGCTCTTCTAAGTTCTGGGCGTGGGCCTGAATACGGGAAATATCCATCCCCTCTTGCAGCGAAGCTGTGAAGCAATCTTTGAACAGATATGGCCCAAGTCACTCACAAATATGTGTACTCTATCTCCCATATCGGCTACCATAGTGGCAGCATACCGGGCCAATGAATTGAAACGGAGACTATACTCCCGAGCACTCATATTCGCTTGCTTTAGATTCAGAAACCTGTCAGCGCCGGCCCTTTGAACCTCGGGTGGCAAATAGTAACGAAGGAAGGGATCTACAAATTCATGCCAAACTGGGGAAGGTGCATTTTTCTTCCTCAAAGATATCCAAATATTATACCATAGGACCGCTACATCCCGGAGTCTATAAGATGCCAACTCCATAGATTTAGTATTGGAGGCATGAATGATTCTCAACGTCCTCAACATCTCATTAATAAAAACTTGGGGGTCTTCATCCGGCTTCGACCCGAAAAATTCTGGAGCGTTTAAACTCATGAAATCATGGGCTCTAGCATTAGTCGCCCTGTTACCTGGACCCGTACTCTAGCGCTGTGCCTGAGTGGCAACTAGCTGTGTCAATAGCTGAATAACTTCGGTCATTTGTTAACCCGAAGCACCCGATGGAGGAACTGGAGGCATAGGGGCCGGAGCTGAAGCCCCCTCTTGTTCTTCTAGGACAGGCGGAGTTTGAGAAGTATTGGAGGGAGCCTCATTATGAGATTCACCTTCTTCTATATTTGTTAATGGCTCTCTTTCCATCCGCCATTCTGTCGTAGCCTTGCCCTTTTGGGCAGCTGTGGCTTTTCTCTTTACCAGCATCGCTAAAACCATAACGCACAATTAGGGAGGAGAAAATCTTATAAAATGGCTATATGGCACGATCTAATAAGAAGAAGAATAGTCATTTTCCTAAATGTCCTGCAGCCTTTTGTTTATAAGTGTGGCGCGCTTCACACCCATAAACAAGACTATACTGGACACGGCTCGTAGACACACCCTAGGACGGAACTGCTCTGATACAACTTTTATCACGACCCAACTAGGGGGCCATGACGGGTATCCGGAGCTGACTATCGAGCACCACACATCATGCTAGACATCATACCCAACCTGAACATACATAATCTCGAGGCAATATACACACACATACACACACACATATATATATAAGCCCTCATGGCTACAAAAATGATATACAAAATATACATTAATATATCCATAAGACATCAATTACCTATGCATCCATATCTATGAGTCTCTACTAGAGTCTTTGTGACATAAGGACAGGATAGGACCTCGTCATACCTAAATATATACACAAAATATTATGGCCATAAGTAGCACCTCCGGAGTAGTGGAGTGCTCCTGTAAATCCGCTGATAAGATAAGCTCCTACGGGTCTGCACCGTCTCCCTGTCTACCTGTGGGCATGAACACAGCGTCCAACAAGAAAAGGACGTCAGTACGAAAAGTGTACTGAGTATGTAAGGCATGAATAATACTAGCATAGTAAAGAATGATGAAACATGAGGCGAAGATATAACCTGCTTAGCTTTTAATGAAAAACACATGTTATGCATATCATATATACCATCATCGTTAACCCGCGTCCGGGTAACTATCACACGCCGCCCACTAGTGGTGTCATGTCCGGCCATTTAGGCACAATGCTATCTCAAGCCGCTCGCCTTAGCGGTGTCATGCCCGACCATCTAGGCACGATGTAATCATAAGTCGCCCGCCTTCGCGGTGTCATGCCCGGCCATCTAAGCACGGTGTTATCCCATTATCATAAACTTATAATAATGCATGCATAAAAACTCAAGGACTAGCTATAACTCTATCGGGGTGACGTAAGGTCGAGGACCCCCGATTCCATTATGGAGTAGTCATGATCATCATGCCTCACCTTGAAGGAACTAACATTGTAAGGTGAGTCTAGCAACAATGAATCACATTAAGGAGACGTATAAGGGTCATTAGCTTCGTAGAAATATCATATAATGAGCTTTAGAATCTCTAGACTTAGACTCGTCATCATCATGATCATTTTCATAACATATCTCATGAGTAGTTCTTAGTAGTCATAGATTCATGGTTTCCGGAATATGAGAACATCATGGAAAGTTAAAGGAAGTCATGCCTTAGAAAAAGAAGGGATTAGCTTCACATACCTTTTCGCCTTTCTAACTTGCCGACTAAACGCTTCCTTCCAAGTTCGCGGTTCTACATTCAAGAGAGTTCGTACTAAGGTTAGATAACCGGAGACATGCTTAAGCTTAAGCTAAAGCTAATGAAAATTGGCAACATCTTCTTTGTTTTTACAACTTCCTCCATACAATATAACAACTCCCAAACATCAACAACATATCCACAATATCATAATCAATTAACTTTATTAAGTTGGCCATTATTCAATCCTTACGATTCCCTCTCGAAGTCATCCATAACCGTGGTTATCACCCAACGTCGCATTTACTCACATATAATGTTTCTCCAACATTCTTAATATTATTCATAACAATATTATTCTTATAGTATCTCAAGAATTATGGTTCATGTCAAACTATTAGTCAAGAACACCATTATCTTCATATTTGAGCTCCATATTCTACTTCCTTCCATAATCCAAGTCTTTCAACTCTTCAATATTCTAAATAATATGAAATCATCATAAAACTCACCTTTGATTGTGTAGGAATGGGTTTTGAATGGAAATGGTTCACTTGAAGAAAACCCTAACTTCAATTCCAAAGAGATTCCTTGATTTCTAGCAACCCTAGAGAGCTTCCTTGCACTTGATTTCCTTGGATTAATGATGTTGATCTTTGATTTGCCTTGAATTAATGTAAATAGAGTGGGTGGAATATTCTAGAGAGTTAGAGAGAAGTGGAGAAGTTGGAAGAATGAAATTCTAGAAGTAGGAACACATTTATATACTTGGTAAGTGCTCAGCCCGTCGGGTGTTATACAGACACTTATACGGTCCGTACAAGTGATCGTATTTCACCATCAGGGAAATCATCTTTTCTGTTGGGTTATACGGACCCTTATATGGACCATATAAAGTTATACGGACCATATAAGTGGTCGTACAACTCCACTTTTCTGAAATTATTTCCGTCGTTTCGTTTGATCTCCAATCCTTAGGGAACCTTATTAGCACTTGTTTAATACTTCATTAGCCATCTAAGGGGCGTTACAACTCTTCCTCAAGGCCTTATTAAATCAACATTAGTTCGATACTTTGCAAACCTTTTTCAAAACGACTTATACTTTACATTCCTCAATGAACTTTCTTCTCTTGCCTCAAATGTCTTTGGAACCTTAATTAAAACCGTTAAATACTACTTCTTACTTGTAGAAACATTATATACTTCGTACCCTGCGTTAGTCTGTCTACCATATGATAACATGAAATTTTCTGAGGTGTAAGACTTTTAGTCGCGTGTGGCCATAGTTTCTTGCAATTGTGTTGTAGCCCTGTGAGGCGGTGTTATTATGGGTTGTTGTGACAGGATGGTAGTGCCATATTACAGAGAAAACTCTGGCAAAATTTCTGTAGAATTCCCGAGAACTTAACATTCGAGGACGAATGTTTTTAAAGGGGGGAAGAGTGTTATACCTGGGAAAAATTTCATGTCGTTTTATGGTAAATAGACTAACGCAGGGTAAGATGTATATGATTTCCTTACAAGTAAAAAGGGGTACTTGACGATTCTAATTAAGATTCCAAAGACG
Organism: Lycium ferocissimum; assembly: GCF_029784015.1. NCBI lineage: Eukaryota > Viridiplantae > Streptophyta > Magnoliopsida > Solanales > Solanaceae > Lycium > Lycium ferocissimum. Next base: position 17,943,990 of record NC_081344.1, read on the forward strand.
TTTGAGGCAAGAGGAGAAAGTTCGTTGAGGAAGGCAAAGTATGAGTCGTGTTTTGGAAGGGTTTTGTGAAGGACCGAGCTAATGTTGCTTTAATAATGTCTAAGGAAGAGCTATAATGCTCCTTAGATTGCTAATAAAGTGTTAAACAAGTGTCAAGAAGGTTCCATAAGGATTGGAGATCAAACGAAACGACGAGATTAACTTTGGAAAAATGGAGTTATACGACCAATTATACGATCCTTATATGGGTCCGTATAACCTTAACAGGAAGGGAAAATCCCTGATGGTGAAATACGGTCACTTACACAGACCGTATAAGTGTCCATATAATATGATCGGGATAACTTTTTTTCCAAGTATAAATATAAGTTCCCACTTCTAGTTTCTCATTTTTCCTGTCACGACCCAACCCCGTAGGCCGTGACTAGTGCCCGAGCTGGGCACTCGTATACACCTGTTAACTATAATCATCCACGGCTAGCATGACACGAACTCATATATGTACAAAGGCAAGACATATGCATATCAAAGCTACCCATCTCCTGAGGAGTTACAACCTTCAACAGTCTATATCGCACATAAGCCGGCAAGGCTGTCATATATATAGGGGAACGTTCTAACAGTACATAAGCCAACAAGGCTACCTTCATACACAGCTGCCATAATAAACATATATATCTACACAAGCCGGCAAGGCTGCCACTACAAATGGGTACGCCCCAAACATAAGTCATATCCACACAATGGAACAACAACCACACACGAACCCACACATGTGACCACAGACCTCTAAGAGTAACAACGACATTACATGACGGGATAGGCCCCGCCGTACCCCGAACAACAGCATATATACATAGAAAAAGGGGCTATACTACGAAGCTAGGCTCCGGAACAAAGGAGCACTCCGAAATAGCTGAATAGATATCCTAGGCTGGCGGATCTCCGAAACGAGCGTCTGTACCTGCGGGCATGAAACGCAGCCCCCCGAAGAAAGGGGGGTCAGTACGGAATATGTACTGAATATGTAAAGCATGAAACATAGTAAGTAGAATCATATCTGAAGTGAGTAGCATAAAAACCAGATATCACAAGACTTACCTCCGAACATAAATCATACACTTTAACTTGTACCATAGTCATCATAAGCTTTGGAAATCATAACAAGATAATCATACTGTATATAAGTATATATAACGTGTCCCGGCCTTCTAGTGAGGGGCTCGGTAAGTAAAATCATCATATACATGTACATATAACGTGTCCCGGCCCTCTAGTGAGGGACTCGGTGAATAAGAGATCATATGCCATCCTGGCCGCCCCATATCTCCCCATATCATCATCGTCGTCATCATCATATATATATATATATATATATATATATATATATATATATATATATATATATATATATATATATATATATATATATATATATATATATATATATATATATATAACGTGTCCCGGCCCTCTAGTGAGGGACTCGGTGAATAGTATAATAGATCTGCGCACGAGAACGTACCCTGGCCCGGGACTCAGTGAAGGATATAACGGTAAGCACGAGCAGAGTAATAAGCAACCATATACATGTAAAACATCTTTTGAGACTCAATGGATAAGTAAACTTAATCAGCTCTCGAACATCAGGACAATAATCACATTAAGTTCTTCCTAAATGCCATTACAAACTATATTAAGGAACGTTTCAGGATTCATATACATGTATCACCCTAGCATGTTACAATTTATGAAAGTCAAGTATGCTTATGCAATTTCTTTTAAGAATAAGAACTTCTATATACCATATATTAGTCAATCATATAATAGACAACGAGACCATAACTCGACTGTACCAACAGTTCTAACATTAAGAACGAATAACAATCGTATGTCATGCTAGGGATTAAAGAGTGGAATTACCCCAAGGCTCGGATTATATCATACTTACTTCTAGGACATGCCAAAAAGAAAGAATGGATAACTTTACATACCTTTAGCGTTTAGTCGTTACGCAATTCGTACAAAATCGGTGGTACTTTTATCCTATATTAAAATATCAAAAGTTACGATTAGGCTATGAGGGAATTCCGGACAGCCCGTACGTTATTCAAAACAGCCCGACCAACAATCACAATTTCAACTTGAATGATTAGACTTCATCTTTACTATAACGTCTATAACCACAACAACTAAACATCAATTAAATCAACTTGCCAAGTCCTCCTAAATCAGCCCTTACATGATCTCGACATAATCGCACATAATCTTCATGAACTTCACTCGTCCCTATACACTACAATACGTTCAACCATCCTCAATACATGTACAAGAAGATTAAACATTACTTCATATAAGTCTACCACACGGCTCACTTTAAACCTCAACAACAACCCGATACCAACATGCATAATTTTATACACTCAATTCACCATAAAACACATGAAAAACGACCAACTCTTACCTTCACGATCTTGTTCTTCACGCTACTTCCTCCAACAGTCCAATTTACGTTGAATTTGCCTTGAACATCAACAATTTTCTCAAGAGTTTAGCTCCTAATGATGCCCTCTCCAAAGCTCACTCTCTCGGCCAACAATGGCTATGGCCGAGAGCTTTCCTTCCTCTCTATCTTCATCTCCTTGCCTTCAATCTTAGAACTTTTATTAAGCAATAAAATGGAGCTTTCTCCTTCGACCATAAATACGTCGAAAGCAAAGCCATGAGTACATTTCCTTATTCTTGAAACTTATTAGCAACAATGGTTGTGAAGATGACCATTTTCCACTATACTTGGTCATATATATATATGATTTCCTATCATGTTACACGTACTCCCTCCTTGATGACTCACCATTCCACCCTTTTTTTTATTTTTTTTATTATTAATCGGGTGGGGCCCACGCGCCTAATTAGGCTAATTAATGAATAATTAAGCTCTTAATCCCACTTAATAATATAATCATGGTAAATTAATCCCAAATCTCCACTAATATTTCCATGCTATTTGAACTTTATAAACAAATCGTGCCATGTTGATATCAGAGATTAAAAGGTCCTTGGATTTATGTCGATTGACTTACAGATAATCCGTCGTATAAAAATATGGGGTATAACATTCTTCCCCCCTTTAGAACATTCGTCCTCGAATGTTGAACTGATCCTGGACTTCCAATACCTCCTCAAGTACCCTCTTAGTTAATTATGTCCTTCACATGTCTCTTCTGTTTGTCAACTCATCTTAGTCCTTTATAATCGCACTCCAGGACCTACGTAGCTGTTCTCATAACATCTTCCTTTTCTATTGCTCCCAGTGGTATTAATCCCATGCCTTTGTCTTTACTTTTCCAGTTATTTTGTAGTTGATTATCGGCTGTATTTCGAGCTGTTCTGCTGGAGTGTTATTGTCTCTCTGATCTGAATGCTGCTCAGTTGTACCGTCGTAGATTGATTCGGGCCTGTACTCATGGTGCATATAGTTACGGTTCGACTCTTTCTTTTCATTTGTTATTCCCTTAAAATAACGTATCGTTTACTTCACTTCCCTATCTTTAAACAAGATCTCGTAACGCGAAGACGTCTCCCATCGATTTATTATACTTTAATACTCCCGGAGCACGGTAAGCTTCTGGTAACTGTAGACCTTTCACAGGTCCCACGAATAAAACGAAACACCTTTACTTACTCTGTTGTTATAGTCCGTATTCTGGAATTTCCAACATTATGTGTCACTTTCCGCCTTCCCATTAAATGTCCTCGCACAATCACTTGTCTTTACTTCTTGATCTTAATCTTTAGGGTTGACTATCACATAACGCTAAGGTCTCCTTATGTCATAATCTTATGTCACCTCGTAATCAGTAACCCGCCTGTTCCGATCGTTTCGGTCGAATCACTTTATAATTTCCTTTACTCAAATTTGCTCATAGTCTTTCTGTTACATATCTTATCACAACTTTTACACAAGTATGTGTGGGTGCCTAATCCCAGAAAATATTTTAGCGTTGCCGCGTTAGTCTCTATACAGACCCCACATGCTCTTCTTATCTTTTGCAATTGATGTCAAGACTTAACTATGGCTTTCATTCCCAGTACTAGTTTCATCTCTGTAGTTTTCTTCAAACCTTATTACGCCTTTCTTTGATGTACTCAACTGTTGCAATCGCGTTGTTGTTATCGAGTCCTTACTTTTTTTTTGGTCAAGTTCTTACTTAATTGTCTCTGTAGTATACAAATGGTCGTAGGTCATATAACTATTCTTGTACGATTCGTACAAAGTATATCTACTGTCAGTTAAAGTCTTCTCCCTGGTTTATTCTGCTCTGCTTATCTTTTGTACCATTACTTACTTGTTGTCCATTTCGCCATACTCTTTCCCCTTCTTTTATTTTCCATTGGGTTTTCTCGTACCCAATATAGGAGAGATTCCTTATTCTTCTTCGTTTGCTATTTATGTGTCGTAGCATCGTTAGCCAATAATTCCATTGTTAACGTCCTGACCTCTAATCTCATATAGCCTTGCTATTCCTGATCATACCCGTTTACGTTACTCGTTACCATTTTCTGGTCATATGCTTCTCTCCTTTTTTATAAGCATCCATCTCCTGATGCCATGTTATGCCAGGTCCCTGCCAATAAGTCTAGGCACCGCCTCACATACTATGTTGACTACTGTTCGTCTATTCTTTGGCTGTTAGATCTTACCCACTTATTTCAGCATCAGATTTCACTTGAGGTGTGAGTATCTATTTTTGGGTATATTTTAGTATCAATTGTTTCCGTTGGTACTTACTTTACATTATCCCGCTTCCCCCCTTTGGGGTTGTAATTATATCATTATCTATTTATATTTCGCTCAATGTTTCCATTTCCAATTCCGAAATTTCTATGATTCTGTGTTCAATACATTTATTATACTGCACCATATCCATGTCCTCCTGTATGTCATTTATAACATAAGTTACTTGTGTATGGAACCCAACAGCATCACGGGCCAATGAGAACGCTCGATATATAGTATAAAATCTCATTTGATAGTTGGTACTCGAGTAATGTAATTAAGATAGCAATTTGTCCGAAGCCACATTCCCTTCATCCTAATCACTAATTGGGTAGTGCTTATCGTCGTTTTAAATTCTCCATTCTGTAGCACTTATATTCCAATGATAAGTATCTCAAGCTTTCTCATAACACTATCTTTATCCCGACGGATATTGTCTGTTGCTTCTAATAAATTCACGATGCGTCCGTTATTTTGCAAATCCGCAATCCTTGTCCTTTACGGATCTCACTGTCTCCGGGGTGAAGTCACATATACATAGTACTCTTTTATGCCTCGCGCTTTTTCATTGTTGTTGTATACCCAACGCTAACTTTTAACTTGCTCAAAATCATATCAAACCATCTCACTAATAGTCTTGTCTTGTCATATTCTCGTCGTACTACATCTCAAGTTCGTAGCTATATATTTCCCCTTCGTCCTATATTTATACTGAATTAGTTACGTCTGTCTTGAGTGCTTCCTTTAGTATTCCTTTCATTTCTCCAATCTGTGTCCATCTTATATTCTGTGCATGAAAAATCTCATGCCACCTCCGTATCCTTCCGAAAACACTACTTTTACATAATCCCTCTTTCATTTTAAGTCCCTCGTTCATCTTTCGTTAAATTTGTCTTTCTTGTCACGTATCACTCATTTTCCAAGCTATACATGTCATAACGTATCGCTATTCCGTTACCATTTAACTTTGACGTTACCATTTAACGAACTTTTCCCTACAGAACTTGGTAAGTATTTCTTATTGATTCTACATTTGCCTTTCTGTTTCATAATAATCATATCACATCCTTTCCTTTGTTAGGCTTTACTCATTTTATAGCAATCCCCATGATATTCACATTACATCCTATTCGTAATCCATCTTATAACATAACTCTTTGTAATCTTATTCGCGATTCTTACTACGTTTTTAATTACATTCTGCGGACTAGGCGTATTTGACCTTTCACCCTTTCTGATAGATTTTACCTTTAGTATCTCACAAGCTGTCTTACCACTATCTTCCTAACTTGTCATAATTCTCCTTTCTTTGTACTTCTATCTCAATCATACATTACTTCCTTTAACTGTAACCTCGTAGTAAATTATCCCTTAGGGTCGCAAGCTCTTCCGAGTCGTCCTAGCACACCACGTAGAACGCATGATTCGTAGCAGCTCATAAGTTGAGTTTTCCTTCCACGAATTTCATCTCCAATTAGTTAACTGCTAATAAGATGTCACCAGGAAGCATTTTCCAACCATCACCAGAAGAACACTAGAATCCGACAAGCACCACAGAACTTCTCGTTTGCTTGATTCACATAGTTTTAATTCCAAGTCGATTCTTGAGCCGTGAGCGAATCGTTTAATTCACAGACTGTTCGTTGTAGGCGTTATACTCTTCCAATAGCAGATCTTAATACTAGAAGGTGTTGCCCTTCATCCTAAGCTCTTTTGTTTTAGGCAAAAGTGTGGCTGGAAGGTATCCTGGTCCATTTTAATGAGTTCCATATTCTGCTGCTCGTATACGCTTTTTCAAAACCAGTATCCTAAATAAGAATGATGCCTCTTATGCACAAGGTGAGGGTATATATATATATATATATATATATTTTTTTTTCTTTTGTCCATTATGATAGACTTACCGTATTGGTGTCATCCTTCCATGACCCACTATGAACTTATGTCTCATTCTTTCCTTTTTCCTACTTCTGGGAAAATTTGGGCAAAGTCTCCCCTATAATTCTTACAATCCCAGAACCTGCACGCAGGAAATACCAACAATGCCTCACAGGCCAACATATATACACACATATTATATCATATCACAGCCACACAGGGGCTCCCAATTCCAAATAAAAGTTACAAAGGTGTCAGGACTTACTTGTCATATCGCACCTCAGGACATACTTGACCCTTTAACGACCTATCCTATTATATCTTCGTATCTACCTTATCTTTCGTCCTTCAACTTTATATCTTGATCGTATTCCATTATTCTTGCCTTACCTGACATACCTCCTTCGCACCATTTCTTACCTGCGTGCTACGTAGCTTTCAATGTCATCGGTCGCTTTCATCTGCTGATGTCGTTCTTCAGCTGAAATCAAATGTTATTATAAGGAATTTCCTTTCCTATGTATGGGCTCTAGCGCACGATCTTGAATATGAAAGAAAGGTAACATCCTAAATGCCCTGTAGCTTCCCGTTTATAGATGTGGTGCACAACACACCGATAAACAAGATTCTACTAAACACGGTCTGTAGACACTCCTAGGACGAACTGCTCTGATACCACTTTTGTCACGACCCAACCCCGTAGGCCGTGACTAGTGCCCGAGCTGGGCACTCGTATACACCTGTTAACTATAATCATCCACGGCTAGCATGACATGAACTCATATATGTACAAAGGCAAGACGTATGCATATCAAAGCTACCCATCTCCTGAGGAGTTACAACCTTCAACAGTCTATATCGCACATAAGCCGGCATATATATATATATATATATATATATATATATATATATATATATATATATATATATACATAAGCCAACAAGGCTACCTTCATACACAACCGCCATAATAAACATATATATATCTACGCAAGCCGACAAGGCTGCCACTACAAATGGGTACGCCCCAAACATAAGTCATATCCACACAATGGAACAACAACCACACACGAACCCACACATGTGACCACAGACCTCTAAGAGTAACAACGACATTACATGACGGGATAGGGCCCCGCCGTACCCTGAACAACAGCACATATACATAGCAAAAGGGGCTATACTACGAAGCTAGGCTCCGGAACAAAGGAGCACTCCGAAATAGCTGAATAGATATCCTAGGCTGGCGGATCTCCGAAACGAGCGTCTGTACCTGCGGGCATGAAACGCCCCGAAGAAAGGGGGTCGACGGAATATGTACTAAATACGTAAAGCATGAAACATAGTAAGTAGAATCATATCTGAAGTGAGTAGCATAAAAACCACATATCACAAGACTTACCTCCGAACATAAATCATACACTTTAACTTGTACCATAGTCATCATAAGCTTTGGAAATCATAACAAGATAATCATACTGTATATAAGTATATATAACGTGTCCCGGCCTTCTAGTGAGGGGCTCGGTAAGTAAAATCATCATATACATGTACATATAACGTGTCCCGGCCCTCTAGTGAGGGACTCGGTGAATAAGAGATCATATGCCATCCTGGCCGCCTCCCCATATCATCACATCATCATATCATCACATCATCATATATATATATATATATATATATATATATATATATATATATATATATAACGTGTCCCGCCCTCTAGTGAGGGACTCGGTGAATAGTATAATAGATACGCGCACGAGAACGTACCGCCCCGGACTCGGTGAAGGATATAACGGTAAGCACGAGCAGAGTAATAAGCAACCATATACATGTAAAACATCTTTTGAGACTCAATGGATAAGTAAACTTAATCAGCTCTCAAACATCAGGACAATAATCACCTTAAGTTCTTCCTAAATGCCATTACAAACTATATTAAGGAATGTTTCAGGATTCATATACATGTATCACCCTAGCATGTTACAATTTATGAAAGTCAAGTATGCTTGTGCAATTTATTTTAAGAATAAGAACTTCTATATACCATATATTAGTCAATCATATAATAGACAACGAGACCATAACTCGACTGTACCAACAATGCTCTAACATTAAGAACGAATAACAATCGTATGTCATGCTAGGGATTAAAGAGTGGAATTACCCCAAGGCTCGGATTATATCATACTTACTTCTAGGACATGCCAAAAAGAAAGAATGGATAACTTTACATACCTTTAGCGTTTAGTCGTTACGCAATTCGTACAAGTTCTGTATAATCACTCATATTGGTACTTTTATCCTATATTAAAATATCAAAAGTTACGATTAGGCTATGAGGGAATTCCGGACAGCCCGTACGTTATTCAAAACAGCCCGACCAACAATCACAATTTCAACTTGAATGATTAGACTTCATCTTTACTATAACGTCTATAACCACAACAACTAAACATCAATTAAATCAACTTGCCAAGTCCTCCTAAATCAGCCCTTACATGATCTCGACATAATCGCACATAATCTTCATGAACTTCACTCGTCCCTACACACTACAATACGTTCAACCATCCTCGATACATGTACAAGAAGATTAAACATTACTTCATATAAGTCTACCACACGGCTCACTTTAAACCTCAACAACAACCCGATACCAACATGCATAATTTTATACACTCAATTCACCATAAAACACATGAAAAACGACCAACTCTTACCTTCACGATCTTGTTCTTCATGCTACTTCCTCCAACAGTCCAATTTACGTTGAATTTACCTTGAACATCAACAATTTTCTCAAGAGTTTAGCTCCTAATGATGCCCTCTCCAAAGCTCACTCTCTCGGCCAACAATGGCTATGGCCGAGAGCTTTCCTTCCTCTCTATCTTCATCTCCTTGCCTTCAATCTTAGAACTTTTATTAAGCAATAAAATGGAGCTTTCTCCTTCAACCATAAATACGCCGAAAGCGACCATGAGTACATTTCCTTATTCTTGAAACTTATTAGCAACAATGGTTGTGAAGATGACCATTTTCCAATATACTTGGTCATATATATATATGATTTCCTATCATGTTACACGTACTCCCTCCTTGATGACTCACCATTCCACCCTTTTTTTATTTTTTTATTATTAATCGGGTGGGGCCCACGCGCCTAATTAGGCTAATTAATGAATAATTAAGCTCTTAATCCCACTTAATAATATAATCATGGTAAATTAATCCCAAATCTCCACTAATATTTCCATGCTATTTGAACTTTATAAACAAATCATGCCGTATTGATATCAGAGATTAAAAGGTCCTTGGATTTATGTCGATTGACTTACAGATAATCCGTCGTATAAAAATATGGGGTATAACATTTCCAACTTCTCCACTTTTCTCAAGACCTCTAGAAGGTTCCATACATTTCATTAACACAAACCCAAGGTAAATCCAAGATCAAGCACCAATAATTAGTGGAATCAAGTGCAACGAGGTTAACAAGGGTTCATGGAAGCTAAAAAATTTCTTGGAATTGAAGTTAGGGTTTTCTCCAAGTGAAGTATTTTCATCCAAAACCCATTCCTACACAATCAAAGGTGAGTTTTATGTTCATTTCATGCTATTAAGAGTATTGAGTGGTTGAATGACTTAAATTGGAGAAGAAAGTGGAATATGGAGCTCAAATGTGGAAACAAGGGTATTCTTGAATAGTAGTTTGACATGAATCATGATTCTTGATATGTTATGAGTGAAATCTTGTTGTAAATGATACAAATGAAGTTAAAGAAGTCTTATATGAGAACGAATACGGTGTTATGCCATAGTTATAGTCATGAGCCATTTTGGTTAGAGATTGTGAGAATGGGATAATGTTGAACTTGAAGAAGTAATTGATTATGATATTATGAATGTGATTATTGATGTTTGGGAGTTGCTATATTATATGGAGGAATTTGTAGAAACAAAGGAAGTGTTGCCCAATTTTCATTAGCTTTAGCTTAAGCCTAAGCATGTTTCCGGTTATCTAACCTTAGTACGAATTCTCTTGAATGTAAAATCGTGAACATTGGAGGGAAGCATTTAATTGATAAAGCTAGGGAGACGTAAAGGTATGTAAGGCTAGTCCCCTCTTTTCCAAGGCATGATTCCTACAACATGACTTCCTTTATCTTTTTATGACTCTCTTACATTCCGAAAACGATAAGTCTATGATTATTGAGAGTCTCCCATGAGATACGGATAAGAGATGTGTTATGTAGATGACAATGATGATGATGAATCTAAGTCTAGAGACTCTAAAGCTTATGATATGATAATCTTATGAAGCTAATGATCCTTATATGATTCCTTGATGTTATTCATTGTTGTTAGACTCACCTTATGATGCTAGTTCCTTCAAGGTGAGACACGATGATCATGACTACTCCATAATGGCATCGGGGGTTCTCGACCTGATGTCACCCCGATAGAGTTGTAGCTTTTACTTGAGTTTATATGCATGCTTTATGATAAATATATATGTATGATTACACCGCACCTAGATGGCCGGGCATGACACCGCTAAGGCGGGCGGCTTATGATAACACCGTGCCTATTTGTCCGGGCATGACACCACTAGTGGGCGGCATGAGATGGTTACCCCGGACGCTGGAGGCCTAGACGTGGGATACTGATGCTATTGGTTCAGACAGATTATGTATGTATATGGGATATGTTTGAAAGGTAAAAGTGAGCATGCATGATTCCGCCTCAAGAGGCAAGCAGTTACAGTATCTTTTCTTCTTATGCTTTCGATGTTTCCTTATTATGTTATCATATATGCCTTACATACTCAGTACATTATTTGTGCTGACGTCCTTTTCTTTATGGACGTTGTGTTCATGCCCACAGGGAGACAGGGCAGGCACTTAGGAGCTTACTCAGCTGGTTACAGGAGCACTCCGCTACTCTGGAGGTGCAGTTTTTGATATATTATTTTGTATTCATATTCAGGTATGATGAGGTCCAGTCCCGTCCTTATATTTCAGTACTCTTGTAGAAGCTCGTAGATACGTATGCGTGGGTAGTAGTTGTCTCATGGATACATCAGTGTACATTTTTGTATATCATTTTTGCAGCCATGAGGAATTATGTATATATATATACGTATTACATTGGAGGTTGCATATCTCTAGGATGGGTATGACGATTAGCATAATGAGTGGTGCTCGGTAGTCAGCTTTCGGTACCCGTCATGGCCCCTGGTCAAGTCGTGACACGAGAAATTTGAAGAAGAAATGGAAAGGAGCAAATAAAGGTGGGGACTTACCCTCCAAGATGCTTTCACCAATGAATGGAATGAATTTTGCCTCTTTCTCTCTTGAAAATTGACTTTGGGATCTTGGGAATAATGGGTAGGAGTTGGGGGATCAAAATAGGGCATTCTGCCCCCCAAACGCGACTATTCTTTTTCCTATAGCTTTGTAATTTCGATACGGATCTAATGGTTCAAACCTCACCCTAAACAAAGGTCGGATGATCAATCTGGAGCCGTTTCTATCCACAGACCTCTGGCGAAAACATCGAATACGAGCGCGACAAAACCCAAACCCATCTGAAACTCTTTGGAACCTCACCAAAAGTTGTGGACAAGTTCAAAATCATCATGATAACATGTTGGAATTCCAAAACATTTACACGGGTTCATCCTAACTCGACGTTGACCGTGGTCAACTCTAACTCGCTAACTTAACTAGCTCCTCCCTCAATGACTCAATTCACACTCAAACCTTGCGAAAACCAACCCAATGACTTCATTAAGTCATAGGTCATACTAACAGGACCTGGGAAAGGGTCAACAAGGTTAAATGGGTCTAAACACTATAACAACTAAACGGGTCGTTACATTAGATACTAATTTACCCATCGTTCGTCCTCGAACGAAGAAGGGGAGTACGAAGGTTGACGATAACCCAAGGACATGCATTATACCCACACGAAAGCATCCAAACTGTTAAGTGCTCCCTAACGACTATCCGTTTATCTCATTAGTCAAAGCTTCTTATGTCCTAGCTAAAAGACCTAGTTCCAATATTTCTGGACTCGAACCTACCACAGGAATTGCTACAACGCATATGCATCATCTAATATATCGAAGTTTGATCATACAAATCCCAATTTATACCTTTAATTATTTCAACTTCTTTAGATCTTTATGATCACCAGCGCAATTGTCACGACCCAACTGGAGGGCCGCGACAGGCACCCGGTGCTATCCCACGCGGGCACGTCGTAACATACTTTCACATTATATCTAGGTGAGCCACATGGCTAAATCATGCTTTTCATTCATCATCATTCTAGTCTAATTGGGCAACAACACATCTGTATCATCATTAACAACTATGCCCATATAAATGTACATAAGCCGACAAGGCTATCAAAATAATATCCCAAAATATAGGCCGACAAGGACAAACATATCGAACCATATACACATGTCTACGAGCCTCTAAGAAGAGTACGTCATATCATATAGGCGGGACAGGACCCCGTCGTGCCCATAAATATGTACACAAAAGAATTTATACCAAAAGCTGCAGCTCCGAATGAAATGGATCTCCGCTATGTAGTCCCTGAGATTATAGCTATGGATCAAGTTTGTCTCCCTAGCCACCTGCAGGCATGACGCAGTGTCCACAAATAAAAGGACGTCAGTACGAAGAATGTACTGAGTATGTAAAGCATGATCAATATCAATATAAAAGCATAATAGACAACATATGAAATAACATAGGATGGGAGATAATAGCATTAGCTTCATAGAACTTACTTTCTTTCCATAGGGACATTCCATTTCTATTGCGTATTCATGTACATATATCCATATCCGTACTCATTTACCTTTCGTATCCATTTTCGTATTCGTATTCATATTTCTATTCATACTCGTGATCATATCATATACATAGCCTTTACTTAGCACTTATATATACTTAACATATTCGTACTCATAATGATGTCATATACATAACATTTATATAGCATACCCGACCACGAAGGTTCGGTGTTTCACATACCTGGCCCTACCAAGGCTCAGTGTCATACCTGGCCCTACCAAGGCTCAGTGTCATACCTGGCCCTACCAAGGCTCAGGGTTATCCGTACCCAACTGCAGTGGTGCGCGCACATCGTCATATATATATATATATATATATATATATATATATTCACTATATTCTATCCGGCCATATAAGCTCGGGGTTCACATTAGCCCGAATATATATATATATATATATATATATATATATATATATATATATATATATATATATATATATATATTATACTATATTCTATCCGGCCATATAAGCTCGGGGTTCACATTAGCCACTCACGGGCACATATACATACAAGCTCATAATTATCTTTAGCCTTTTACTATCGTCATTCATTACATTCTATCCTTAGAGGATTACTCATCGTATAAGAAACTTAGTACAATCGTATCATTTGAGCATCATAAGCTTAGTAGCTTCTAGAGATAGGATCATTAGAGAATATCGTAGACTCGTAGAAGGATAAATATTTGGCCAAAGAACCATGCCTTATGAAAGAAGGGTTAGCCTTACATACCTTTCCGTTCAACTATTCTATCACTGGCACATGCTTCTTCAATGCTCACGTTTCTACCTTCATTAGAGTGCATACTAACATTAGAGAATTGATAGCTAAGCATTCATGACTAAAGCTAGGGAAAATCGGACAGCATCTCCTTTATTTATACGACTTCCTCCATATCATATATCAACTCTCAAACATCAAAAATAATGTTCACAATATCATCACAATAGCCTTTATTCAACTACATTATCCTTACTTTTCAATTCACTTCAATTCATCCATATTCATGGTCATATCACACCATTACGTTAATTCATATACAATGTCTATTCCATACTCTCAATATCATTTATAACATGGTCATAATCATAATGATTCAAGAGTCATAACTCAATCCAACCATTTATTCAAAAGTGACATTATTTCCACATTCATGACCCATTTCCTATTTCCTCATATAATCCAAGTGTTTCCACTTTCAAA
>NC_081344.1:17958832-17982348 GCF_029784015.1 Lycium ferocissimum
GAGATCAAACGAAATGACGAGAACAAGTTCGGGAATAAGGTGGGTTATACGACCATTTATACGGTCCGTATAACTTTATACGGTCCATATAATGGTTCGTATAACTGTTGCAGCGAAGGGCCATCACTGATGGAGTTATACGATAACCTATACGGACCGTATAATCCCATCGGGCTGAGTTAATTTCCAAGTATAAATATAAGTCTCAAGTTCTTATTTTTCATTTATAACTTTCTCCACACCTCTTGAAGCCTCCAGAATATTCTATACACCATACCAACACAAATTGAAGACAGATTAAAGATCCAACACCAATAATCAAGGGAAATCAAGTGAAAGAATGTTCACTAGGGTTGCTAGAAGCTAAGAACCTATTGGGTGGTGACGTTGGGCTTTTCTCAAGTGGAATATTTTCATCCAAAGACCATTGCTATGTGATGAAAGGTGAGTTTCACATTTAAATTCATGTTACTAAGAATATTGAGTAGTTGAAAGATTTGGATTATGGAAGAAAGTAGAGTATGAAGTTCAAATATGAAAATAGTAGAATTCTTGAATGGTAACTTGACTTGAGTCATAGTTCTTGGTGTGCCATGAGTAGAATTTAGTTGTGAATGATACTAATGACGTTGAGGAAGTATTATGTGGAAAGGAATATGGTACTATGTTGTAGCTATGGTTATGATTGACTTTAAAAAGGGGTTTTGAGGATTAAAAAATGGTTAACTTGAAGAAGTCTATTGATTATGATATTATGGGTGTTTTTGTTGATGTTTAGGAGTTGTTTACCATACGGAGAAAGTTGTTGAAACAAAAGAAATGCTGCCCAATTTTCGTTAGCTTTCGGTCGCTTTCGCTTAAACTTAAGTTTATCTTCAATTATCTAATTTTAGTGCGAATTCTCTTGAATGTAGAGTCGTGAGCTTGTAAGGAGAACGTGTAGTCATTATGAAGACGTAAAGGTATGTTAAGGCTAGTACTTTTTCTTTCAAAGGCGTGACTCCTATACTACGATTTCCTACATACTTCTATGACCTTCTTACTTTCCAAGAGTTGAGAGTTAAAGATTGTTAAGAACCTCTTATGAGAGAAGAGAGGAGAGGTTTTCTATGATGATTATGATGATGACGATTTTAATGCTAGAAGTTTCAAAGCTTATGGTTGCAAAGGTATTGTGAGATAATTGAGCTTATCCTATGATTTTCTTGATTTTACTCATTATTATGCTCTCACCTTATGTTACTTGTTCCTCCGAGGTGAGATGTAGTGATTATGATTATTCCATAAGGTAATCGGAGGTCATCGACCTTACGTCACTCCGATATGATTATAGCTTTAATTGCGCTCACATGCATGCTTATGTTTATAAATAATTATACCGGGCCTAGTTGGCCGGGTAGACACCACTACGCTGGGTGTAAGTGGGCGGCTTATGGATGATGATACTTACATCGAGCCTAACTAGCCGGGCATTCACCATTAGTGGGCGGCATGGGATGACTCTCCCAGACGCGGGATACCCGAACGCGGGCTAGTAAAGATATATGACTCAGATAGCTTACTTATATATATGTATGCATGTCATTTTAAAAGTAAAAGCTAGCATGTATGGTATCCGCCTCACGAGGCAATCATATGTGCGGTTTATCTCTTTATCTCATATTTCCTTATCTCTTTATTATGTCTTTATCCATGCCTTACATACTCAGTACATTATTCGTACTGACGTGCTTTCTTTTGTGGACGCTGTGTTCATGCCCACAGGTAGACATAGAGATGGCGCAGACGCTTAGGAGCTTACTCAACAGTTGTACAGGAGCACTCCACTACTCCGGAGTTGCCACATCTTGGTATATTCTTTTGTGCATGTAATGGGGCATGGCAGGGTCCTGTCCCGTCCTTATGATTTCAGTCTTCAGTTAGAGGCTCGTAGATACTTATGTGTGGGTTGTAAATGCTATGTGACCCCCTTCATTGTATATTTTGTACATCATTTGTGTAACCTTATAGGCTTACGTATATATATATGTTTCGAGAGAAGTCTAGAGATTGTTTCATGATAAGTTGTGTTGAGAATGATATAAGCCCAGGTTGAGTACGATAGTCAGCATGATAAGTGATGTTCGGTAGGCAGCTCCGGGTACCCGTCATGGCCCTAGTTGGGTCATTACAAAAGTGGTATCAGAGCAATTCCGTCCAAGGGTGTGTCTACGAGTCGTGTCCGGTAGAGTCTTGTTTATAGGTTTGAAGCACGCCATACTTATAAACAGGAGGCTGCGAGGCATTTAGGAATGATTGACCTTCCTTCTTGTCATAGATCGTTCGATAGAGCCATGATATAAGAATTCCTTTTTCCTTAACCGTGCGCTATGTTTTCAGTAAAGTCTATGAAAGGGAAAGCTACAGCAGCCCAGAAGGGAAAGTCAATGGCTGAAAGAAAGACTGAACGGGAGCCGCCTACAGATAGGGGGGAGGGCGAGTCCCAGAGTAAGGTCCTATTTCGGTTCTCTCATACTTCGCCCACTCCAGAGGAGCAAAGGGGAGCCTCAACTTTAGCTCCAGCACCCCCAGTTTCTCCACCAGATAACTCAGGCCAGGAGATGAGACAGGCCATTCTTTTGCTGACCCAGTTAGTAGCCGCTCAAGCTCAGTGACAGGGTGCGGGCCATGGAGACAGTGGTTGGAGAAAAAGGGTCAGGTCTTCAGGGTTTGACTGTGAGTTCAGAGGTGCCCCGAGGCAGTAATTGTCTAGGTACTCAGCTCGTTCAACAGCTAGTACGCCCCCACTGTTTCCTGGACCCAGGGTTGATAGATCTGCTTGTTTAGGGCCAGTCCAGAGTTTTAGAGCTTCTAGTTCCCAGAACCGGGATGATTCAGGCCAGATGAGATTATCTACACTACGATGCACTCAGTGTGGTAAGCCACATTCTGGACCATGTCGCTTGGGTTCGGATGTTTGTTATGCTTGTGCTCGGCCAGGCGATTTCAAGCGCGACTGTCCATTGCTACGTGGTAGAGATAAGGTTCGCCCTATGGGATTAGCAGTTGGCTCTTCATCATCGGTACACTCTCCGAGGTGAAGCTTAGAGATACCAGCAGGTCGTGGCAGAGGCAGATGAGGAGTATCCGGTTCGAGTGGTCCTCACCACCACCTTTATGCACTAACGGGACCACAGGATCTTGAGTCTTCCCCTGATGGTATCACAGGTATATTATCGGTATCCTCTTATGACATATATGCATTGATTTATCCGGGGTTTACTTTGTTATATATATTACCCTTGATGTTGCCGACCGTATTGGGGTGAAACTTGAGCCAAGCAAACATTTTGAGGTGTCTATACCTATTGGGGAACCAAAGGATAGCTAGAAGTATGATTTATGAGTAAGTAAACCTCCGTGAAGGGAGTTCATTGACATAATGATTAGAAAAAAAAATGGAATTCTAGAAAGTGTGTTCAGGTACAACTTATGAGACAAACCTTATTACTTTACATTCGTTTATAATAATCAGCCTTGTGTGGTTAAGTTGTATATCATATGTGTTTCTATATGTGGCCTCCTAAGGCATGAGATGTGTTTTTTGGGCTGTGTGCAGGTTTGGTATTATTATGTTTACAAAGAAAACTATGCTGATAATTTTCTACGAATCTAAGGGAAATTGTGAAGACTCTAGGTAGGACTATGGTAAGAAGAAAGAAAGGCTCAGCAGCGAGTGGTTAGGGATGAAATTAGTAGTCAAATGCGGAATAAGTGTGGCAAGTATGTATTAAGCTGAAAGGAACGAGGATTAGGTCAGGATAAAAATAAAAAATAGGAGAAGGGAAAATGATGTGTTTGGGGTAGAAAGAAGTTATATATATTAAGGAGAATTAAAGAGATAAACATTTCAGAAGAAGTTGTAAGTTAGAAGAATTTGGCTAGTCCTTTTATGGTTTGGAAGATTGAGTTATGAAATGAACTTGATATATACGTAAAGGCCAATACATGTAACACTGATTCAGATCACTAAGTTAGACCTCAGCCGGTGATTATAGCGAGAGGAATATTTTCATGCCACTATGAGCCAGCCTTATTAACCTCGGTGATACCTCGAGAAAAGAGATCAAGAGAGATGTATTCACAAAAGCTCCTTGCCTGGAAATTGGTTGACATTATGACCGTAGTTGTATTCTGTATTATAGTTCAGGGTATCTATCCAGGAATTTACTCAAACGGTTACATGACAAGAGCTTATCATTACTGATATGAAGGAAAGTGAGAGGTGTAAAGAGAAGGAGATTCATACTATGATAATGGAGACAGAGAAAGAAGGGCAGAAGTGAAGCAAATAGAAGATACGTCTACTAGAGCAGTAACCCGATGAATAGAGGGTGAAAGAGAATCAAACCCTGTGGATATTCTAACACTAAGTAGGAGTGTTAATAGGTGTCATGGAGTGATTGAAATTTTGAATCATGTTGTAAGAACGGTGTGGCTGATAGAATGATGACAAGAATGTGGAATCATTTGTTGAGTAAGATATCTCATGCGTGAGAAGTGAGTTTACACGACATCTCTCCAAAGAATTCTAAAAGGACCATGTGTTACCCTATTATTCATATGTTGAGATGGTAGAGGACAATACTCCTATGGCAGTGCGAACTGATCAGAGAAGAGTATGAAAGGATTGGCGTTAACGTTAAGTTATAATTTTATCAAAAAGAGGTTAATGGTACTCTGAAATATGCTTAGAATGATTGTCCTATGAACGAAATCATTTGAGAAGAGGGATGAGAAGTAAGATGAAAGAAGAAACAAGGTCTGATTGGGAACAATCTATGGACTAACTTTATATGTATGTCAAGATAGCAACAAATGGAATTGCATCCCCGGTAAGTTATGCGGTAAGGTCTCAAGGGATGGTTATCGAGAAAAGGTGACTCAAGAGAGGGCGAGTTTGTGGACGATACGGTATAGGGAGCACAGAGTGGTTATTAGCTACATAGATGGAAGTGACTAATATACAAGACGATTTAGGGGTCTTGATAGAATTGATGAAAGAAGCATAGGACTAAAGGCAATTCCCTCATGGTTTGATAGTTGTACAACACTAAGGTGGCTTACGAAGTAGAGTTAAAGGATGAGCATATAATAGAAGAGCAGTATTAATCCCAAGAAGATACATCACACGAGTATTGCGGCTTCAGCTCAAGCTTAAGGTAGACAAAAATAAAACGGCATTTCCATACAATAAGGGCTCATGCGAATGATTTTATAGTGATGAGATACAGGCGATGAGAGTAAGATCTTGATTAAAGGGGGAAGTGAATGATGGACTGAGACGGGGAGTCAAGTGAAATAGCCACCGCAAGCAAGTTACATGGATGTGAAGCTCCAATGTCGCATAACAATTTGGGAAGCATTGTACAGGGAAAGCCTTAAAGGCAGAATACTTGACTCAGAATTTGGTAATGCCTTTGCTAACGGAAAGATGTAGAGTTAATGATAGAAGAGGATTGAAATGGAAATGAACTATTTGGAAGCACGTTAATACTTGACGGTAGCAACCTACAAAGAAAAAGAATAGACGTGTACGATTATTTAGAAGAGAAAATTTATGGAGGATATGAGAATTTCAAGCTTATGGTATTCCGAACGTAAAGGAATTAAGACCGCGACGTAAAGTAAATGGAGTAAGATGGATCTAAATGAGAAACTAAAGGTGAGAGGTGATGGTGAAGAAGATAATAAGAAGTAAATTTGTGTAAAAAAAATTCGTGGCACTAATCAAGAATGGATGATGCAATTGTAAGGAATCGTATAAGCTATATGTGGGAACTGTCAGGCTAAGATACTCGGTTCTCTACTAGTGCCTAAAGATCGATATATTCCGAGAGACCTGGGAAATATAGGTCATCCTGGTAAACCCCCATTGTAAGATAGATAAGCGAATAGAATTTGTTTTCTAACTTCCTAAGGCATGCTATGAACACGTATGTTAGACCTTGGAATAGATAGATATCCGGATGGTCGTACGGAGCTTGTAGGAATAGGAGAGTATCAAATTATTGGAATGTGGAAATTGCATTTTGAAGAGATTATGAGGATTATTAAAAGACACTATGAATAGCTCTTACTACCCTCACAAATGGCTTCGCGGAAGTGAAAGAGATGAATTGGAAGGCAGAAGAAGACATGAAGTCCAACTATCCATTTTTATTTCCATCCCCAGAAGAGGTTCAACGTGAGACACCATTGTCCACAAGTATGTAATATTTCTTTTGATGCTTTCTTGGTCGTGTGTAGCCATACTTTTTTTGTTGTTGTAGCCCTGTGAGGAAATATATTTTGGATTGCTGTGACAGGATGGTAGAGCCATGTTATAGGAGAAACTCTGGCAAAATTTTCGTAGAATCCCCGAGGACTTAAGATTCGAGGACGAATGTTCTTAGGGGGGAGGGGGGGGGGAGAAGAGTGTTACACCTCGGAAGTTTGGGTGTCGTACTATGAGTATACTAGAGTAAGAATAAGGTGAACATGGAGCTCTTATGGCCATGAGAAGGGTATTTGGTAACTTTAAAGTGCATACGATAAGATTTTGAGGTTATATAAATTAGTGAAATTAAGTTCGTCAAAGGAAGGTGAAGTATAAGTTGTGTTTGGGAAAGATTTTGTGAACTATCAAGTTAAGGATTGATTGGTAATGTCTTGGAGAGGATTTATAAGGATATTTAGATATTTAATGAAGTGTTAAACAAGTGTTAAGAAGGTCCCATAAGGATTGGAGATCAAACGAAACGACGAGAACAAGTTCGGGAAGAAGGTGGGTTATACGACCATTTATATGGTCCATATAATGGTCCGTATAACTGTTACAGTGAAGGGCCATCACTGATGGTGTTATACGGTCACTTATACGGACCGTGCAATATTATACGGACCGTATAAGGGTCCGTATAATCCTATCGGGCTGAGTTAATTTCCAAGTATAAATATAAGTCCCAAGTTCTTATTTTTCGTTTCTCGCTTTATCCATATCTCTTGAAGCCTCTAGAATATTCTATACACCATACCAACACAAATTGAAGAGAGATTAAAGATCCAACAACAATAATCATGGGAAATCAAGTGAAAGAATGTTCACTAGGGTTGCTAGAAGCCAAGAACCTCTTGGGTGGTGAAGTCGGGCTTTTCTCAAATGGAGTATTTTCATCCAAAGACCATTCCTATGTGATCAAAGGTGAGTTTCACATTTAAATTCATGTTAATAAGAATATTGAGTAGTTGAAAGATTTGGATTATGGAAGAAAGTAGGGTATGAAGTTCAACTATGGAAATAGTAGAATTCTTGAATGGTAACTTGACTTGAGTCATAGTTCTTGGTGTGCCATGAGTAGAATTTAGTTGTGAATGATACTAATGACGTTGAGGAAGTATTATGTGAAAAGGAATATGGTACTATGTTGTAGCTATGGTTATGAATGACTTTGAAAAGGGATTTTGAGGATTAAACAATGTTTAACTTGAAGAAGTCTATTGATTATGATATTATGGGTGTTGTTGTTGATATTTGGGAGTTGTTTACCATATGGAGAAAGTTGTTGAAACAAAGGAAATGCTGCCCAATTTTTGTTAGCTTTCGGTCGCTTTAGCTTAAACTTAAGCGTATCTTCAAGTATCTAATTTTAGTGAGAATTCTCTTGAATGTAGAGTCGTGAGCTTGGAAGGAGAACGTGTAGTCATTATGAAGACGTAAAGGTATGTTAAGGCTAGTCCTTTTTCTTTCAAAGGCATGACTCCTGTACTACGATTTCCTACATACTTCTATGACCTTCTTACTTTCCAAGAGTTGAGAGTTAAAGATTCTTATGAACTTCTTATAAGAAAAGAGATGAGAGGTTTTCTATGATGATTATGATGATGACGATTTTAATGCTCTAAGTTTCAAAGCTTATGGTTGTAATGGTATTGTGAGATAATTGAGCTTATCCTATGATTTTCTTGATTTTACTGATTGTTATGCTCTCACCTTATGTTACTTGTTCCTTCTAGGTGAGATGTAGTGATGATGATTATTCCATAAGGTAATCGGAGGTCACCGACCTTACGTCACTCCGATATGATTGTAGCTTTAATTGGGCTCACATGCATGCTTTCTCTTTTGTATAAATAATTATACCGGGCCCAGTTGGCCTGGCAGACACCACTACGCTGGGCGTAAGTGGGCGGCTTATGGATGATGATAGTTACATCGGGCCTAATTGGCCGGGCAGTCACCACTAGTGGGCGGCGTGAGATGACTATCTCGGACGCGGGCTAGTAAGGATATATGACTCAGACAGCTTACTTATATATATGTATACATGTGATTTTAAACGTAAAAGCTAGCATGCATGGTATCCGCCTCACGTGGCAATCATATGTGCGGTTTATCTCTTTATCTCATGTTTCCTTATCTCTTTATTATGTCTATATCCATGCCTTACATACTCAGTACATTATTCGTACTGACGTCCTTTCTTTTTTGTGACGTCTTTTCTTTATGGACGCCGTGTTCATGCCCATAGGTAGACAGGGAGACGGTGCCGACACTTAGGAGCTTACTCAGCAGTTGTACAGGAGCACTCCACTACTCCGGAGTTGCCACATCTTGGTATATTCTTTTGTGCATGTAATGGGGCATGGCGGGGTCCTGTCCCGTCCTTATGATTTTAGTCTTCAGTTAGAGGCTCGTAGATACTTATGTATGGGTTGTAAATTCTATGTGACCCCTTTCATTGTACATTTTGTACATCATTTTTCTAACCTTATAGGCTTACGTATTTATATATGTTTCAGGAGAAGTCTGGAGATTGTTTCATGATAAGTTATGTTGAGAATGATATAATCCTAGGTTGAGTACGATAGTCAGCATGATAGGTGGTGCGCGGTAGTCAGCTCCGGGTACCCGGCATAGCCCTAGTTGGGTCGTGACAATAATCACTTAGTGCACTGGAAACTTGGAACAACTTAGGATTAAATAGGGTATTTTGTGTCCTTTTGATTGATTTCCTTTTGTTGTGACCACTTAGCTAATACTATAAGTTTAGGAGAAATGGTTTTTGTGCCTTGACTGTTTCATTGTCCCTCCTTGTCCTCCCTTCTGTCCCCGTTCATTTAGTTTACATGCACAACATAACTAGGTTGTTTAAGTAAAGATGTTGATTAAGTTTGGAAGTTACAAAAAAAAATAGTTTTTCCTAGATGTTTGCTTCGTTATTGAACTTGTAAAAAGAAGTTGTGTCTTCAAACTCTTTTGATTGACAGACCCTCTTGTGATGACTGAGCTCTTTGAACCTACCTATAGATTAATTTTAAATTATGAGGCTGTTTTACTCCAGAATCCCTTTTAGATAAACTTAATGATAAAATAAATAGGTCCTCACTGCCATAGGCTGTAAGTTTTTTTTTTTGAAAACTGGTAAGTCTTGTAGCTTTGTGGTTTGGTCCAAGCTTGGTTTGTGCTATGAAGTATAATGTCCTCCTTTTACCCTTGCTTGACCTCACTGCTGTAATAAACTAGTCAACTAGGCTAAGGTTTCTTGATGTTTGGCCTTGCTTGGAATTTGGTGAGGCTTTCATTGAGTTGTTTGTGTGTACACTCTAGGCTGGAAAGCCATCTGGCCTTAGATTCTGGAGTAAAACTATGTGTCTAGCTTGTGCTTTTCTTCCATTTTGCTTGTTTTCAGTCTAAAGTTTCTCCTTGTGTTACATGGACTTACCTTTCTTCAAACTGAGAGTGCCTCCTTTCCATGTTTGACCTTTGTTTGCTTTTTAAAAAAAAAAAAAAAATCTTCAAAACCATCTTATAGCGTTCATGTCCTGCCTGATGTTAAATGCTGTCTCACTTTTGTGGCTTGATTTTGATAAATAAAAGATGGTGTCATCTTTTCTTAATCCTGTTGACATTAGAAACAAGAGAGTATCCCCCCCCCCCCCAATGCCTTCTTCTTGGTTCAATTTGGAAGTGTTAAAGACTGATTAGTTTGATTTTGCCCACTTTGTGACTAAAGAATGATTGTGCTCAGTGCTTGTATTTGGATTTGATGTCGTGACCCCGAGACCTTAACCTAGTCTATATGCGCTAGTTAGTTTGACACTCATTGATATGGTGCTTCTGAGAAATTTACCCCTAGCATTTACCACTAATTTTAGTCACCAGGAGCCTGTAGACCTTGACCAAATGAGTTTGTTTAAGAAGAAAGATGTGACAGGGCTGAATGTGGGTAAGCTGCCTAAAGCCCCCTAGTGTTACCACTGGATGATTAGGGTGAGTATATTAAGATGGGGGAAAGGGTTTTAGGAGAGGGAAAAGTGAGCTTGGGCATAAGCCGGAAGTAATGACCAACGGAGCCCAAGATCCCTTTTTGCTGAAAGGAGACTCAGGAAATGAGATGGGAGGTGATGAACCCACCCTATCCTATTTCCCTTTCAGTGGCCTGAAACTCTTACTTTCATTTTTTGAACCTCCCCCTCATGATATTGGGACTCATAGAGGCTTGTGTGGTTTGACTATGCCTTGAAGGAAAGAGAAATGGCAAACTATTCATGGTTGTTGTGTGATCCTTTTGCTCTCTTTCTGGCTTAAAGACCTTTGGGTCTACAGGGTCTAGGGTCTTCTGCTGCTATGATTTCTTGTTGAAACTTGTCTAAGTATTATCGAGTCCCTTTGTCCTTTGTCCACCGTTTGTATGTGTTGCTCCATTGCCGCATCTTGTCTTGTCCCCCCCCCCCTTTTTACATTGAGTTAAAACCTGGTTGTCCTAAGTCACTAACCTATTTCCACCATTGGGTCCTACTGCTCCTGTAACTAAGTGACACTGATTTTTTTTTAAAAAAACTTTCCTGTTTTACATCTAAGGAGTGGACCCTTTTTATCGCATTGTGATTTTGTTTGGCTACTGCATTTAGGGTGTATTATGCCCTCCCCCCCAGGACTTGCATTTGTCTTATGTCTACTAATTTCCCTAGTGGCTTGGCTTAACCTGTCAAGAGTAGCCCCACATCATTTTGTACCACCGGTCCTCTGTGTGTTACATGACTTTCTTGTTTACTGGTTGTCTGTTTCTCTTCCTTCTGGGAAAAGTAATTTTGTAATTTTGATCATGAGTGATTATTCATTTTCTTATTTTTGTTCAACATCGCTGCTTATGTGGGATCATGTATGTCACACCCCGACCTTACTAGGGTGTGATGGGCACCCGACCCCGCATTCGAGCCGAGCGAACCCGCTATCTCTTATTACCTATCTAATCTCTTTAGATTCTTAAATCAATTGAAGGTAAAATACATAGTAAAAATTTTCAAAATCTTTTCGTCGTTTCTCAAATTAAACACAGTCTGTAAACATAAGGGCCCTGTAACATAAGGTATAACAAAAATACATCAACTAGTGGAACCCTTTGTAAAGCTGACACTCTAGACCCACGACTAGTGTCTCCAACTCAAACATGACATCATAGCATAGGACTCTTGACCCGCAACTCTCGAGCAAATGGAGATGCCAACTCCGCCGGAACATCTTCTATAATGGCTTCGATCATTGTAAGATGAAACGCAGCCCCCGAAGAAGAGGGGTCGGTACGAGCATTGTTGAGTATGTAAGGCTCGAATAGTAACATAGTAGGAGATATAGCTATGAGTGGCAACATAGTAAAAAATTTGTACTCATGAGTAATAACAAAATGGGCCTTAGAACACATCATGTCTTATGTAAAGCGATGATCATCCGAGTGCCTCTTAAGGCGGAGTCATGCATGCTGCGATGTTACTCTTATATGCATCCATATCTGTCTGAATCACATAACATCATTAGCCCGCGTCTCCCGCGTCCGGGTAATCATCTCATGCCGCCCAGTGGGTGATCATGCCCGAGGCTCGGTGTAAACATAGCAGCCCGCCTTAGCGGTGACATGCCCGGCCATATAGGCGCGGTGTAATCATCCAATAGCTGCCCGCCTTAGCGGTGACATGCCCGGCCATATAGGCACGGTGTAACTATCACAACTTAAGTATGCGTAAGAGCCCAATCAAAAGCTATAACTTTATCGGAGTGACGTAAGGTCGGAAACCTCCGATTACATTATGGAATAATCATCATGACTTTGTCTCACCTTGAAGGGACTATTAATATAAGGCGAGACTATCAATGGAGAGTAACATCGTGAGGAAACATAGAACAGGATCATGACACATCATTTCATATACTTTGAAACCTTAAAAAAGAGTGTTATTCAAAAATAGCTTAACATTTCATATCGTCGTATTCATGGTAGAAACATATCCTCGACATAGTCATCATAGACATTTACTCCTATTCGACATCGTCGTTGTCATTATAAAATCATATTCGTCGTTTTAGTCATAAAAAAATCTTTCAAAATCATGAAACCTGGTTTTTGGAGAAAAATGAATATTTTGAAAAACATTTGTAAACTTTTAGGAAGGAAATCATGTTTTAAAACCATTACTTCTAGCTTTTGAAAATGAAATTATTATGGAAACGTTTAACACATCTCACATATGAATCATGCCATAGAAAGAGAATAGACGAGCACGAACATACCCCATGCCTTAGTAGTTACGCTTATTCGTCCAAACTTGTTAGTCTACATTCAAGAGAGTTGACATAATCGTTAGCTTCATTACCATACACTTGTCTTAACCCTTCAAATACATTTACTTGTTATCTTGTGATTACACCATCCCCGAGAATCTACTCGGCCAATTTTAATCAACAACAATCCGGGAATTCAACCCGGCCAAACTATCAACAATACCAACAATTATTCTAGCAACGCTTCAATATCCAATTCAATTCAATTCAATTCAATTCGATTCACATAATCTTCCAACAACTCAATCAACATACTATTTTATCCGAAACCTTCTATTTCAACAACGATTTACGTTTCATTCTCATTCATATACGTTAACTTCAACAACAACCCTCATTGTACATCACATAATCCATAACGACGACAATTAGAATGTCAAATAACATCAATTTACCATAACTTTTTACTATTCGGTCACAACAACTTCTTACACATTTTCATGCATTTCCATCCATCTCTATACATTCCAACAACACAAGATTTCATAAAATTTATTTATTTCTTTCCATGCAATACAACACACCATCCCAACTCATGCAAGACACGGCCACAACACTACATGACACTTCCATAAATTTTCATTCATTTCTTGACATAATGACAACAATCAACATGCTACATACACACACGGTCACACCATACACCACACGCTATCACTACATTATATATGTTTCATGAATTCCATCCAATTCTTGACATTACCACAACAACCAACATGCTACATACACTTAATCCATTCATTCTACACAATATAACACATGTGTATGCATGCACGGCCACACTTCAACAAGCAAGATTCCATGTTTTTCATTCATTTCTCCATACTACAACATATACCAAGCATCCATAACACATAAGAGAAGATGGTTCTTACCTTTTTCTCTTCGACTTTCCACTTGGCTTAGGATCATGAACTTGTACAAATGAATGATTTTCTTGTTCCAATGACTCTTCCACGTTGTATAGGACCTTCCAATTACTTGGAATACAAGAAGAAAATGATTTTTCTCCATCAATTTCCCATGGCTCATTTTTGAGAGCCATGGCCCCCTTCCTTGCTCTCTTCTATTATTTTTTTTTCTTTCTTTCTCTCTTTCTCCCAACTTAATTCATGAATTAATCCCCCTCTCATGCTTATATACTTAGTCTCCTCCAATAGCAAAGGGATACATGTCTTGTTCTTGAAATTTCTTCATTACATCAAAGATGACTTGTTGTGTCATCTTCTCTTTTTTTTTTCTACTCTCTTCAATTAAAAGATGACCACATATATATACATATATATCCTACTAATTGACCACATGCTCCCCTTGTTTCTTTTTCTAGAGTTTTCTCCCTTTTTTTGAAATTTTCTTAAGTCAAAATAAAGAAGACTAATGTCTTGCCATGCAAGCTTTGTCCCCTTTTCAAGACTTTTCTAGAACTTTTGTAAAATTACCATTTTTCCCCTTGATTTCCACATTACGATGGGCCATTCTTAAGTGAATTTTTTTCTTTTACCTTAACTTTTGTCAATATTTCCATACTAATAATGTGCATAAATAATATTCCTAACAACTCGTACATCAAAATAATTTTGGAAACATAGTCTTGTCCTTTCTTTTGTCTCAAATATACGAACGTATGAAATGGGATAACAATGTACACCTTCCTTTACTTCAAAATACCTGTTGGGCAGTGCCAGCCTAAGTATGATCCTGTTGAGGTTTAGATTAATAACTCAATTGATGTTTGTAAGGTGCTTACATGAGTATATTTTTGAGGTTGGTTGTCATCTGAACTAGACTGTTTTTTAAGCCTATGCAAGTTTGATTTGTTACATTTCCCTCCTGGGAATTGCTTATCTCCTTCTTCTGTATTTCTATTGCAACTGTTGGCTGCTTGTTCTTTTTTTTTTTTTTTTTAAGGAGTTGTAGTTGATCTGATCAAATGTTATGCTGTAATGTCTGATTTTCTCTTGGAGAATTGCCTCAATATACAGTGCCCATCACTGCTTATTTAAGCCATTAGTAGATTATTTGTGTCCATGTTCTCTGAGTCTATACTCTCTTTGTCCACTCTCAATGAGGCCCAAATAAATCCAAGGCCAAGCATGGTAATTCGAGGTTGTCTTAATCTCCCGATGTTAGCCATGCCTGGGGTTCTCTGAAACCCCTTGGAACTTGTGCGACATCGGATATACAGGATCCAGTCCGAGTCTCCATGCCACGCCTAAGTCTAGGATAACTTGAGCTTCGCTTAGAGTAGGGAAAAGGGGTAAGTGTAGAACAAGTATAGGTTGCCTTGTATGTATGTATATGTGTGCGTATTCAATGTCATCCAACGTGTGTGTACTTAATTTTAGTCATTTACATTAGTGATAAGTTCAGCGATTATAAACTAACCGGTGTTTTCTATCTCCCCCCACTCCTCCTATCACGCGACTACTCGGGTAAAAATGCATGAAACCACCCTCTTGGGCCTAAGGCCCAAGTAGGAATACTACTTCAAAATAGAGTCCGGGAAGACAAAAGAAAGATAACGAGGCGTGTAGAAGGCCTAGTCATGGATGAAAATGACCAAACTAAGGGCTTGGTATGCCCCTAGTCTAACCCTGTCTCCTTACATTTTGCAAACTTATTTTAATTGGATGTATTTATAAAAGATGTGTATGTAAACCCGTATTATAGTGGAAAAAACTTATGGTTGGAATTAGACATCTTAGGACAACGGTTCTTACGCTGTTTAGTCGACTTTAGGTCCCCATCGTTTTTTCAAAAATCACGGACTTGGTAATTATTTTGTATAACTAAGTAAAATTGGCATTTAGCAAAACTGTTTTTCTCCAAACAAAAAACTGATTTTCTAGAAAAAATTAACCCAAATGGCCGTTACATTTGTGGCAAAAGTAGTTTTCAAAAACTAAGTTTATTTAACTCAATCAGTTGTTACCACAATCAAATGGATTTTTCACCTTAGCTTTTAATAAATGGGCCCAATGCCCAAACAACTTATACTTTTTTTTACCTAAAAACAATTGGTAAATTTTGACAAGAATTGGTTCGGTCTTAATCCAAAAAATCAGGTGTTCTTTTTATGAAAATTACAAAGATTTGTGTTTGCTTAAAAATATAGAAGGGGGACTCCTAAAACATGATGCTGTTTTGGCCTATAACAGGCCCAAATAAACGAGTATTTACAGACGAGATATACTCATTTTTAAGTATGAAAAAATGCCTTTACAAACGTATAAAACTAATTCGTAATACATAATTTCGGATAAGGCTGAACGTAGCAATGCGGACCAACCCGAGCCAGGTGTATGAGTATAAGCACTTAACTTATAAAACCAAGACTCACTTTTACATTCTCTTTCTAAGCATATACTCCTTATACATAAAGGAGACTATTTCTATATGGATGTTATAAATCCGAAACTACGATATCTTATATATAAAGGGAATATATTCAAATTTTTCCCCACAAAAAAAAAATGATATGCACGACAGTTCTTTTTGAGGGAAAGTAAATACAAAAAAAATAAGTAGTTTAAACAGATACTCATACACTGGAATTCGAAGGTCAACCGTATAGTACGGATCCTTAATACTGGGGTGCCTAACACCTTCCCCAGGGGATCACCTGAACCCTTACCTAGAACTCTGGATTACGAAGGTGTTTTCACAACGTTTGAATAAACCCTTCGAAATCGATTTTTCTAATTTCCTAAAAATTAGGTGGTAACTCTTTTTCAAAACAAGTCCGGAAGAGCGTCATTGAGTTCGTAGTAGCCTTCTAGCTCCCTAAACCAGCACGAAAAAGCGAACCATCACACGGGTTGTTGAAGAAACATAGCTTGTTTGCTAAGTGTGAGTTCTGGTTGGATTTTGTAGCATTCTTGGGCCATGTTGTGTCTAAGGATGTGATTATGGTTGATCCACAGAAGATTAACGCTATGAGGGGTTGGGCAAGGCACGCTACTGTTACTGAGATTCGTAGTTTGTGGGTTTGGCCAACTATTATAGTTGCTTTGTAAAGGGTTTTCCTGCGATTGCTTTATCCTTGACCAGATTGACTTAGAAGGATGTTACCTTCCAGTGGACGGATGATTGTGAGGAGAGCTTTTAAAAGCTCAAGCTTCTTTTAATACAACCCCGATCTTAGCCTTACCCGTGGAGGGCAAGGATTTCGCTGTCTATTGTGATGCATCCCGTATGGGTTTGGGTGCTGTGTTGATACAGGAGGGTATAGTGATAGCTTATACTTCTCGTCAGTTGAAGGTTTATGAGAAGATTTATCCTACCCATGATTTGGAGTTGTTGGTCGTGGTCTTCGCTTTGAAGATTTGGAGGCATTATTTGTAAGGTGTTCATTGTGAGGTTTTCACCGATCACCGTAGTCTTCAGAATGTGTTTTCCCAGAGAGATCTTAATTTCAGGTAGCACCGATGGATGGAGCTTTAGAAGGACTATGACATCTCTATTTTGTATCATCCCGGGAAAGCCAATGTGGTGGCTGATGCCATGAGTCGCAAGGCAGTGAGTATGGGGAGTTTATGTAACGACCCGTTTAATCGTTATAGTGTTTGGACCCATTTAACGTTGTTGACCCTTCGCCAAGTCTCGTTAGTATGATCTATGACTTAATAAAGTCATTAGGTTGGTTTCCGCAAGGTTTCCGTGTAAATTGAGTCATTAAGGGAGAAGCTAGTTAAGTTAGCAAGTCAGAGTTGACCAGGGTCAACGTCGGGTTAGGATGACCCTGTGTCAATGTTTTGGAAGTTCCAACATGTTATTATGATGATTTTGAACTTTTCCACAACTTTTAGTGAGGTTCCAAAGAGTTTCAGATGGGTTTGGGTTTTGTCGCGCTCGTATTTGATGTTTTTGCCGGAGGTCTGTGGATAGAAACTGCTCCAGATTGATCATCCAACCTTTGTTTTTGGTGAAGTTTGAACCATTAGATCCGTATCGAAATTACGAAGCCATAGGACAAAAGAGTCGTCATGTTTGGCCTCCGTATAAGGGAGTTATGCCCATTTTAGTACGGCTTATTCCGGTGGGCTATTTGGCGGCCGACCAAAGGGGCGCTATAGCGGTACCGCTGCGGTCTGGTGACCGCTACAGTGGTTGACGGGGGGCAGAATGCCCTATTTTAATCCCCCAACTCCTACCCATTATTCCCAAGACCCCAAAGTCAGTTTTCAAGAGATAAAGAGGCCAACTTCATTCCATTCATTGGTGAAAGCATCTTGGAGGGTAAGTCCCCACTTTTATTTGTTTCTTTTCATTTCTTCTTCAAGTTCCATGGTTATTTTAAGGTCCATCAATGGTGGGTGAAAATCCTAGAATCCTAGAATTAGTAAACTCTTAAATAATTGGTGGGTTGTTGATTTTGTTGTTGATTAATCATCTAGGAGTATATATTATCACTTTCTAGGAAAGGAATTTGATTTCTTATGGTTGAAATTGCATGTTGAGACTAGGGTTATAATAAAAATTGAAGCTTTGTTTTAAAATCTATTGGAAAGGGTAAAATTGATTAAAAACTCATGAATTGAAGGCTAATGATTGTAGAGATAGAAGTTATGATAAATTCACCATTAAAGGATGGTTTCATCCATTAAAAAGGGTAGAAGTAAGTGGTCTTCTTCCCAAATTGTTGTTCTTGTTTAAATACATGGTTTGTTGCTTACGTAGCATCGTATTGTTAGACTTTGATCGTTATAAGGCGCTTCGGAAATAGAAGACTCGTGTGGAGTAATTCGTGGCTGCTGTTTTGCATTCGAGGTAGGTTATGGCTTACTTTAGTTAGACTTTGATTAGCAAAACGTATGTTTTGTGTATAATTGATAGGAGAAAGCATGATTAGGTCTTCGGACATGGTATTTGGTTGGATATTAGCTAGGTTGGTATGACTTCTTATTTTGTGGGCTCGTCGCCATTACGTTATGTACTAAAATATGAGGTGTAGTTGTATTCATACTATGGTGATTCGGGATGAATTTCTGTTAGGTTAATTGTTGTTGATGGTGGCTTGTTGCCCTGTTATTGTGATTAGACTTATTGCCTAAATTGTCGTGTTGTACTCAGTTCTCTCTTATTATGACATATATTATCGGAGAAAGGAAGGATAATGAGCTTAGGCTTGAATTGTAATATAAACTGATGACGGTACGTAGATGAAAACTTGATGTATGAATTACTGTT
Organism: Lycium ferocissimum; assembly: GCF_029784015.1. Taxonomy (NCBI): domain Eukaryota; kingdom Viridiplantae; phylum Streptophyta; class Magnoliopsida; order Solanales; family Solanaceae; genus Lycium; species Lycium ferocissimum. Next base: position 17,977,659 of record NC_081344.1, read on the forward strand.
GATGATAATATATAGAAAAGTTGAGCTTCTTGGTGATACAAGACTTAGTTATGAGGCGTACCTGCTACATGTGGAAGTAAAGGGGGACATAGACTAATATGTTGGTTGAGACTGTTTGTATGATTCATTTCATGGCTGAGTTGATCCAAGTGTTGATAAGACTTGTGGCACGATGCCTTGTGTTTGACATTGATATTGCTAATTGTTCATAGTCCCTACATACTAATGAAGTGGAATACGTTGAGACATACATTGTGATGTGAAACTAGTGAAGAAGTTAATATAATCTTCTTGTTGCACTTGTGATGCTATTTGATACATGATACTTAATGAATTGATCATTGAGAGTGATGAGAAAGTGTTATTATACATATGAAAAGGCACATTTGACAGAGGGTGAGGATGTAGCTTAGTTGTGAGCTCGTGGTCCGAGGTTCGTTCCAGAAACAAGTGGTACATGATGTGGATCTGCGATCGAGGTTCTTTCCGGGGCGGAGGATTTATGGCTCGGGTCCGAGGAGTGGATCCGGAACGAGGGTACATGGACATCATGGGTCCCCTGTAGGTCATGACTACTGAGCTATGACATCAGAAGCATGTGTGTACAGTGTGTATTTGGCCAGGGCATTGCATTACTTTGCATTACGCATCATCATATTTTGCATTGCACATCATTACATTTTATTCTACATTATTATATGGCTCGTTTAGTTCTGATTTTCATGTGTTTGCTGAAACGGTTGTTGCGGTATTAATATGATCATTGACTGAGCTAAATTGTGGATTAGTGACTCTACATAGGAAAATAACATGGGCTTGTGATTATCAGGTGGGATTATTGAAACTTGACAGACTTGTGGGTTAGAAGCTTCATCTTAGGTTATGACTCCGTTATGGGATATTCTGTGACTTGAATTTGAGTATTAAGTGCCTATCTGTTTATCTTGTTGATTTTATACTTATATGCGTGAACTAATCTTAGTCGGCCTATGATACTTACCGGTACATAGTGTTTGTACTGATACTACCTTGCTGCACCCTTTTTTAGTGCAGATTGTGTTCCAGAGATGTAATCTTTCATCCAGATTACATCTCTAGCTTGAAGCTAGTTTGCTCGATCAGATCCGAGGGTGAGCTTCTATCCATGCCATGCCACCTGAAGATCTCTCTTTCCATCTGTCTACTTTTATTCCAGACATTTAGTGTTATTATATTTGAGATGTACTTCAATCTTTAGACATTGTTAGTTAGAGTCCTTGTATGATGACTTTTAGATCTTGGGGTGTAATAGTTAAGACTTCCGCACTTATATTATCTATTAATTATGAATTGTTTTATTTATTTATTCATTCACATGATCATGGATTGTTTGAGCATAAATGATTAAAGAAGTTAAAATTGGCTAGTGATAAATGGGTTAATAGGTAAAGGTTTGCCTACTAGTGATAATAAGGTAGGTGCCCGCATGATCGGTAATTAGGGTCGTGACAGTTGGTATCAGAGCCTTAGGTTCGTGAATCTCGTTGTACAAGGACATGTCTAGTAGAGTCTTGCCGATCGGTACGAAGAGCTCTGTATCTATCTGTGAGAGGCTATGGGATGCTTAGGAAACTTCCACTCCTTTCATTCTTTCGTGCTACTTCATTCAAATTGGTATCCAGACGATTCGAATTGGTATCTGCACTTCCTTGTCTTATTCTTCCGCGAATGGTGGGAACCTCTTTCCTAAACTCTTATGCTAGCGGTTTGTGTTATGGCATGGCCTGGTATGGTACTAAATGTGTCTTCCTGATTCGGACGCATGATCCAAGTTCAGTTTCCAGTGGTAACTTAAAGTTTGTTTGTATAGAGTCCATTTGGGGGGGGGGGGGGGAGAGGGTGGGGTGGGTGTAGAAAATTAGACCTCTGTTGGGAATTCTGATGCCACGGGTGAGTTGGTAGGGTGTTTTTATGTCTATGTGAAAGTTTGTTTAATGTTTGTGAGGCCTCGGATGAAATGTTAGATGATAGAGTGAAAAACTAGGAAAACTTGCGTACTCACTGCCTCAGTAGTACCGCTGTGGCGGTGGTTGTACTGCTGCGACGGTACCGCTGTAGCGGCGTGCCTCTCGCCGTCGCGGTCATTCGGGAATAGGGGTGTCCGCTATGGCGGGCACTGGACCGTCAGCAGAACCGCTGCAGTGGGTCCAGGCTCGCCACAGCGGAGGGACGGATCGTTATGGTGTGCTATAGCAGGCACTTGCCCGCTAGAGTAAGACAGCCGCAGCGGCGTAATGACCGCTGTAGCGGTTGACAGGAAACAGTAGGTCGTGTTTTTAATTTGAATTTGTTTCTTCTGGGGGTGAGTTCCCTTGCCTTATCTTATGATTATCTATCATCTTAGACTTGAATTAATGGAGCAAATGTATGGGGACTAGTTGGAGAAGATGATTTTCTACCTTAGCACTGAGAATTGAGTAATAGGCTTTAAATATTAGTTTAATTGGTGAGGCTTGCCAATAGTAAGATGGGACTTCATGAAGTAGTAAGCCATAAGCTTGAATCTCTAATCTAGACTAAGATTGATTAAGGATAAAAAGTGGGATCGTTGGAAACAAGAGCTAATAATTTGAGAGTTATGATGAGGTTATACAATGTGAAGTTGACTCGAGCGTTATGTATGAATTGGTAAGTTCTAGTATGTCATAGGCTATAGTGGACATTGGTTGGATAACAGAAACAAAGACTCTAGTGGTTATTGTCCTACTTATGGCTGGTGAGAGATGATATTATTTATTGTACTATATTTTCGTAATTACCTATGTGGTTATTGAGCTTGAATATATGTTTGTTGGTTGGTGTTCCCGAGTTGTACGACATCTTGCTAAGGTAAGGCTTATTTCTGTGATCTCTGAGTTAAATTCCATCGTATTAAAGTAATGGTGATCTTAGTTAAATTAGTTGTCTAAGCAAGAAAAGGGATAACTATGAACTTAGTGAAGCAGGTGTCTGAGTCGTGGTCATTGAGATTTGTCTAAGAGTTGATATACTATTGTGACTTCCTGACAAATAGTAAATTTGTCATCATGTGAGAAATATAGGGATGTTAAACAGTTCTGGTAGGACGAGATGTTATGAAGAGTGTCCTAATAAATTAGACTCGAGGAAAAAGGGTAAATGAGTTGGTGGAATAGATAAGGTTGTTGGGTTTCACGTGGTCCTTTTGTAGTATAAAGTAAGTGATAGAAACAAAGAGGTTCGGGTAAGTCCGTGATACACTGTTACTTGGCTTGAATGGTTGATAGGTAAAAGGTTGACATAGTTAGTATTAAACAAAGCGTGTTGAGATATGAAATCATAGTTTACTGGTCTAAGAAAGATTTGCTGGTTGCTGTTACACCTCAAAAAATTTTCTGTTGATGTACAGTGAATAGACTAATGAAGAGGACGATGTGTATGGTATTTCAATAAGTAAATAATGACATTTGATGACCTTAAGTAAGATTCCAAAGACATTCGATGTTAGATGAGAAAGTTTCCAAGAGAAGGCAAGGTATACGATAAGTATAGGACGAGAATTATGAGTAACAAGTTGATGACAACTTAATGATGTTTTGGGGAAGAGTTATAACGCCCCTTAGATTGTTAATGAAGTGATAAAAAAGTGTTAAGAAGGTTCCATAAGGATTGGAGATCAAACGAGACGACGGGAACAACTTCAGTGAAACTGTGGGTTTCACGACCACTTCCACGGACCATATAATGTTCCACGGACCATGGAAGGGTCCGTGGAAGTCCCAGCAGAGATGGTGGCTGGCTGGTGGTGAGCCACGACCCGAACCATGGACAACAAAATGTTCCACGGACTGTGGAACTCCCGACGGGTTGAAATATTCCAAGTCTTTAAATGTGATTCCAACTTCATTATTTCATTCCAACACTTCCCCACTTCTCTCTAAAGTCTCTAGAGCATTACATACATTTCATGAATAAGAATCCAAGGGAAATCAAAGATTCTTATCATCAAACCAAGTGAATCAAAGTAAGAAACCCATTAAAGTTCATCAAAAACAAGGAATCCAAGTGAAGGAAAAACTAGGGTTTTGCTCAAGTGAGGTATTTGCACCCAAGGTTCAATCCTACACCATCTAAGGTAAGTTTTATGACATCTCCATGTTATTTAAGGTATTTGAAAGTTGAAATACTTGGATTATATGAGGAAATAGGAAATGGGTCATGAATGTGGAAATAGTGTCACTTTTGAATAAATGGTTGGATTGAGTTATGATTCTTGAATCATTATGATTATGACCATGTTATAAATGACATTGAGAGTATGTAATAGACATTGTATATGAATTAACGTAATGGTGAGATATGACCATGAATATGGATGAATTGAAGTGAATTGAAAAGTAAAGATAATGTAGTTGAATAAAGGCTATTGTGATGATATTGTGAACAATATTATTGATGTTTGGGAGTTGATATATGATATGGCGAAAGTCATATAAATAAAGGAGATGCTGTCCGATTTTCCCTAGCTTTAGTCATGAATGCTTAGCTATCAATTCTCTAATGTTAGTATGCACTCTAATGAAAGTAGAAACGTGAGCATTGAAGAAGCACGTGCAAGTGATAGAATAGTTGAACGGAAAGGTATGTAAGGCTAACCCTTCTTTCATAAGGCATGATTCTGGCCAAATATTTA
>NC_081344.1:17982448-18034450 GCF_029784015.1 Lycium ferocissimum
ATGAAAAGAAACAAAAAAAGTGGGGACTTACCCTCCAAGATGCTTTCACCAATGAATGGGAATGAAGTCAGCCTCTTTATCTTCGAAACCGACTTTTGGGGTCTGGAATAATGGGTGGAGTTGGGGATTAAAATAGGGCATTCTGCCCCCCGTCGACCACTGTAGCGGTCACCAGACCGCAGCGGTACCGCTATAGCGCCTCTTTGGTTGCTGCCAGCAGCCAGCTGGAATAGGCCGTACCAAAACGGGCATAACTCCCTCATACGGAGGCCAAACATAACGACTCTTTTGTCCTATGGCTTCGTAATTTCGATACGGATCTAATGGTTCAAACTTCACCAAAAACAAAGGTTGGATGATCAATCCGGGAGCGCTTATCCGCGTACCTCCGGCAAAACATCAAATACGAGCGCGACAAAACCCAAACCCATCCGAAACTCTTCGAACCTCACACTAAAAGTTGTGGAAAAGTTCAAAATCATCATAATAACATGTTGGAACTTCCAAAACATTGACACAGGGTCATCCTAACCCGACCTTGACCCTGATTAACTCTGACTTGCTAACTTAACTAGCTTCTCCCTCAATGACTCAATTTACACGCAAACCTTGCGGAAACTAACCCAATGACTTCATTAAGTCATCGATCATACTAACGGGACTTGGGGAAGGGTCAACAAGGTTAAATGGGTCCAAACACTATAACGATTAAACGGGTCCTTACATAAACTCCCCATACTCACTGCCTTATGACTCATGGCATCAGCCACCACATTGGCTTTCCCGGGATGATACAAAATAGAGATGTCATAGTCCTTCTAAAGCTCCATCCATCGTGCGCTACCGAAATTAAGATCTCTCTCGGGAAAACACATTCGAAGACTACGGTGATCGGTGAAAACCTCACAATGAACACCTTACAAATAATGCCTCCAAATCTTCAAAGCGAAGACCACGAACAACAACTCCAAATCATTGGTAGGATAAATCTTCTCATAAACCTTCAACCGGCGAGAAGTATGCATCACTATACCCTCCCTACATCAACACAAGACCCAAACCCATACGGGATGCATCACAATAGACAAATAAAATCCTTGCCCTCCACGGCAAGGCTAAGATCGGGGGTTGTATTAAAAGAAGCTTGAGCTTTTAAAAGCTCTCTCACAATCATCCGTCCACCGGTAGGTAACATCCTAAGTCAACTGCCAAGATAAAGCACCGCAGAAAACCCTTTACAAAGCAACTATAATAGTTGGCCAAACCCACAAACTACGAATCTCAGTAACAGTAGCGTGCCTTGCCCAACCCCTCATAGTGTCAATCTTCTGTGGATCAACCATAATCCCATCCTTAGACACAACATGGCCCAAGAATGCTACAGGCTCCAACCATAACTCACACTTAGCAAACAGGCTATGTTTCTTCAACAAACCGTGTAACCATTCACTTTTTCACGCTGGTTTAGGGCATTAGAAGGTTACTACGAACTCGATGACGCTCTTTCGGACTTGTTTTGAAAAAGAGTTGCCACATAATTTTTAGGAAATTTGAAAAACCGGTTTCGAAGGGTTTATTCAAACTATGTGAAAACACCTTCGTAATCTAGAGATCTAGGTAAGGGTTCAGGTGATCCCCCGGGAAAGTGTTAGGCACCCCAAAAGATTAATAATCCGTACTATACGGTTGACCTTCGAATTCCAGTGTATCAGTATCTGTTTAAACTGCTTATTTTTTTTTTGTTTACTTTCCCTCAAAAAGAACTGTCGTGCATATAATTTTTATTTTTTTTTGGAAAAATTTGAATATATTCACTTTATATATAGGGTATCGTAGTTCCGGATTTATAACATCCGTATAGAAATAGTCTCCTTTATGTATATGGAGTATATGCTTAGAAAGAGAATGTAAAAGTGAGTCTTCGGTTTTATAAGTTAAGTGCTTATAATCATACACTCCGGCTCGTTGGTCCGTATTTCTATGTTCAGCCTTATGCGAAATTATGTATTACGAATTAGTTTTATACGTTTGTAAAGGAATTTTTTCATACTTAAAAATGAGTATATCTCATTTATAAATACTCATTTATTTGGGCCTGTTATAGGCCAAAACAGCATCATGTTTTAGGAGTCCCCCTTCTATATTTTTAAGCAAACACAAATCTTTGTAATTTTCATTAAAAAAAACACCTCATTTTTTGGATTAAGACCGAACCAATTCTTGTCAAAATTTAACAATTGTTTTTAGGTTAAAAAAAGTATAAGTTGTTTGGGCATTGGGCCCATTTATTAAAAGCTAGGTGAAAATCCATTTGATTGTGGTAACAACTGATTGAGTTAAATAAACTTAGTTTTTGAAAACTACTTTTCCCACAAATGTAACGTCATTTGAGCTTTTTTTCTAGAAAAATCAGCTTTTTTGTTCGAGAAAAAAAATAGTTGTGCTAAATGCCAATTTTACTTAGTTATACAAAATAATTACCAAGTCCGTGATTTTTGAAAAAACAATGGGGACCTGAAGTCGACTAAACAGCGTAGGAACTGTTGTCCTAAGAGGTCTAATTCCAATCATAAGTTTTTTCCACTATAATACGGGTTTACATCCACATCTTTTATAAATACATCCAATTAAAATAAGTTTGCAAAATGTAAGGAGACAAGTTAGACTAGGGCATGCACAAGCCCTTAGTTTGGTCATTTTCATCCATGACTAGGCCTTCTACACGCCTCGTTATCTTTCTTTTGTCTTCCCGACTCTATTTTGAAGTAGTATTCTACTGGGCCTTAGGCCCAAGAGGGTGGTTTCATGCATTTTTACCCGAGTAGTCGCGTGATAGGAGGAGTGGGGGGAGATAGAAAACACCGGTTAGTTTATAATCGCTGAACTTATCACTAATGTAAATGACTAAAATTAAGTACGCACACGTCGGATGACATTGAATACGCACACATATACATACATACAAGGCAACCTATACTTGTTCTACACTAACCCTTTTTCCCTACTCTAAGCGAAGCTCAAGTTATCCTAGACTTAGGCGCGGCATGGAGACTCGGTCTGGATCCTGTATATCCGATGTCGCACAAGTTCTAAGGGGTTTCAGAGAATCCCAGGCATGGCTAACATCGGGAGATTAAGACAACCTCGAATTACCATGCTTGGCCCCGATTTATTCGGGCCTCTATCGAGAGTGGACAAAGAGAGTATAGACTCGAGAGAACATGGACACAAATAATCTACTAATGGCTTAAATAAACAAAGAATGGGCACTGTATATCGAGGCAATTCTCCAAGAGAAAATCGTACATTACAAAAGATAACATTTGATCAGATCAACTACAACTCCTTAAAAAAAAAAAAAAAGAACAAGCAGTCAACAGTTGCAACAGAAATGCAGAAGAAGGAGACAAGCAGTTCCCAGGAGGGAAATGTAACAAATCAAACTTGCATATGCTTAAAAAACAGTCTAGTTCAGATGACAACCAACCTAAAAATATACTCATGTAAGCACCACAACATCAATTGAGTTATTAATCTAAACCTCAACAGATCATACTTAGGTGGCATTGCCCGACAGTATTTTGAAGTAAAAGAAAGGTGTACATGATCCCACATACAAAAAATGTTGAACAAAAATAAGAAAAGGAATAATCACTCATGATCAAAATTATAAAATTACTTTTCCCAGAAGAAAGAGAAACAGACAACCAGTAAACAAGAAAGTCATGTAACACACAGAGGACCAGCGGCACAAAATGATGTGGGAGGCTACTCTTGACACTGGAAATGGAAAAGGGCAGAAGCCAAGCCACTAAGGAAATTAGTAGACATAAGACAAATGCAAGTCCTGGGGGGCAGGCATCATACACCTTAAATGCAGTAGCCAAACAAAATCACAATGTGATAAAAAGGGTCCACTCCTTAGATGTAAAACAGGAAAGTATTTTTTAAAAAAAAAAAAATCAGTGTCACTTAGTTACAGGAGCAGTAAGACCCAATGCTGGAAACAGGTTAGTGACTTAGGACAGCCTGGTTTTAACTCAATGTAAAAAGGGGGGAGGGACAAGACAAGATGCAGCCATGGAGCAACATATACAAACGGTGGACATGTGGGGACTCAGATAATGCTTAGACAAGTTTCAACAAGAAATCATAGCACCGGAAGACCCTATACCCTGTAGACCCAAAGGTCTTTAAGCTATAAAGAGAGCAAAAGGATCACACAACAACCAGCCTGAATAGTTCAAACCTCAGGCCATTTCTCTTTCCTTCAAGGCATAGTCAAACCACTCTCCTACCGAAGCCTCACAGAGTCCCAAGATCACGAGGAGGTTCAAAAAATGGAAGTAAGTTTCCGGCCCCGAAAGGAAATAGGATAGGGTGGGGTCATCACCTCCCATCTCATTTCTAAGTCTCCTTTCAAAGAAAGGATCCCGGGCTCCACCGATCATTACTTCATTTCACCATGCCTGTGCTCACCTTTTTCTCTCCTAAAACCCTTTTCCCCATCTTAATATACTCACCCTAATCGTCGAGTGACAACACTAGGGGGCTTTAGGCAGGCTTACCCACATTCAGCCCTGTCACATCTTTCTTCTTAAATAAACTCATTTGGTCCAGGTCTACAGGCTCCTGGTGACTAAAATTAGTGGTAAATGCCAGGGGTAAATTTCTCAGAAGCACCATATCAAGCAGTGTCAAACTAACTAGTGCATATGGACTAGGTTAAGGTCTCAGGGAATTGTTGACATCAAATCCAAATACAAGCACTGAGCACAATCATTCCTTAGTCACAAAGTGGGCAAATTCAAACTAGTCAGTCTTTAACACTTCCAAAATGAACCAAGAAGAAGGCATGAAGGGGGAGGGGAGACTCTTGTTTCTAATATCAACAGGATTAAGAAGAGATGACACCATCTTTTATTTATCAAAATCAAGCCACACAAGTGAGACAACATTCAATATCAGGTAGGACATGAACGCTATAAGTTGATTTTAAAGATTTTAAAAATAAAAAAAATAAAAAACGCAAACAAAGGTCAAACATGGAAGAGAGGCACTCTCAGTTTGAAGAAAGGTAAGTCCATGTAACACAAGGAGAAACTTTAGATTGAAAACAAGCAAAATGGAAGAAAAGCACAAGCCAGACACATAGTTTTATTCCAGAAAAAAGCAAGAGCTATCACACCCTTCACTGAGCCATTGCTTTCCGGCCCCAGAGTGTACACACAAACAACTCAATGAAAGCCTCACCAAATTCCAAGCAAGGCCAAACATCAAGAAACCTTAGCCTAGTTGACTAGTTTATTACGGCAGTAAGGTGAATCAAGGGTAAAGGGAGGACATTATACTTCATAGCACAAACCAAGCTTGGACCAAACCACAAAGCTACAAGACTTACCAGTTTTGCAAAAAAAAAAAAAAAAAAAAATTACAAATGGCGATGACCTATTTATTTTATCATTAAGTTTATCTAAAAGGGATTCAGAGTAAAAACGGCCTCATAATTTAAAATTAATCTATAGGTAGGTTCAAAGAGCTCGATATCACAAGATGCACGTCATCAAAAGAGTTTGAAGACACAACTTCTTTTTACAAGTTCAATAACGAAGCAAACGTCTAGGAAAACTATTTTTTTTTAACTTCCAAACTTAATCAACATCTTTACTTAAACAACCTAGTTATGTTGTGCATGTAAACTAAATGAACGGGGACAGAAGGGAGGACAAGGAGGGACAATGAAACAGTCAAGGCATAAAAACCAATTCTCCTAAACTTATAGTATTAGCTAAGTGGTCACAACAAAAGGAAATCAATCAAAAGGACACAAAAAACCCCATTTAATCCTAAGTTGTTCCAAGATTTTCCAGTGCACTACGTGATTATTGTCACGACCCAACTAGGGCTATGACGCGTACCCGAAGCTGACTACCGAGCACCACTTATCATGTTGACTATCGTACTCAACCTGGGCTTATATCATTCTCAACATAACTTATCATGAAACAATCTCCAGACTTCTCCTGAAACATATATAAATACGTAAGCCTATAAGGTTACAAAAATGATTTACAAAATGTACAATGAAAGGGGTCACATAGCATTTACAACCCATACATAAGTATCTACGAGCCTCTGGCCAAGACTAAAATCATAGGACGGACAGACCCCACCATGCCCCATTACATGCATAAAAGAATATACCAAGATGTGGTAACTCCGGAGTAGTGGAGTGCTCCTGTACAACTGCTGAGTAAGCTCGGCGTCTACACCGTCTCCCTGTCTACCTGTGGGCCTGAACACAGCGTCCACAAAAGAAAGGACGTCAGTACCAATAATGTACTAAGAAAGGACGTCAGTACCAATAATGTACTGAGTATGTAAGGCATGAATAAAGACATAATAAAGAGATAAGGAAACATGAGATAAAGAGATAAACCGCACATATGATTGCCACGTGAGGCGGATACCATGCATTCTAGCTTTTACTTTTAAAATTACATGTATACATATATATAACTAAGGCATGCGAGTCATATATCCTTACTAGCCAGCGTCAAGCAAAGTCATCTCACGCCGCCCACTAGTGGTGTGCCGGCCAATTAGGCCCGATGTAACTATCATCCATAAATTGCCCACTTACGCCCGGCGTGGTGGTGTACTGTGGAACCCGGCGGGCCGTATAATTATTTATACAAAGAGAAAGCATGCATGTGAGCCGGTTAAAGCTACAATCATATCGGAGTGACGTAAGGTCGGTGACCTCCGATTACCTTATGGAATAATCATCATCACTACGTCTCACCTAGAAGGAGCAAGTAACGCCAGGTGAGAACATAACAATCGGAAATCAAGAAAATCATAGGATAAGCTCAATTATCTCACAATACCTTTACAACCATAAGCTTTGAAACTTATAGCATTAAAATCGTCATCATCATAATCATCATAGAAAACCTCTCATCTCTTCTCTTATAAGAAGTTCTTAAAAATCTTTAACTCTCAACTCTTGGAAAGTAAGAAGGTCATAGAAGTATGTAGGAAATCGTAGTACAGGAGTCATGCCTTTGAAAGAAAAAGGACTAGCCTTAACATACCTTTACGTCTTCATAATGACTACACGTTCTCCTTCCAAGCTCACGACTCCACATTCAAGAGAATTCGCACTAAAATTAGATAATTGAAGATACGCTTAAGTTTAAGCTAAAGCGGCCGAAAGCTAACGAAAATTGGGCAGCATTTCCTTTGTTTCAACAACTTTCTCCATATGATAAACAACTCCCAAATATCAACAACAACACCCATAATATCATAATCAATAGACTTCTTCAAGTTAAACATTGTTTAATCCTTAAAATCCCTTTTCAAAGTCATTCATAACCATAGCTACAACATAGTACCATATTCCTTTTCACATAATACTTCCTCAACGTCATTAGTATCATTCACAACTAAATTCTACTCATGGCACACCAAGAACTATGACTCAAGTCAAGTTACCATTCAAGAATTCTACTATTTCCATAGTTGAAATTCATACCTTACTTTCTTCCATAATCCAAATCTTTCAACTACTCAATATTCTCAATCCAAGTCTTTGGATGAAAATACTCCACTTGAGAAAAGCCCAACTTCACCACCCAAGAGGTTCTTGGCTTCTAGCAACCCTAGTGAACATTCTTTCACTTGATTTCCCTTGATTATTGGTGTTGGATCTTTAATCTCTCTTCAATTTTTGTTGGTATGGTGTATAGAATATTCTAGAGGCTTCAAGAGGTGTGGATAAAGTGAGAAATGAAAAATAAGAACTTGGGACTTAAATTTATACTTGGAAATTAACTCAGCCCGATGGGATTATACGGACCCTTATACGGTCCGTATAAGTGACCGTATAACTCCATCAGTGATGGCCCTTCACTATAATAGTTATACGGACCATTATACGTGTTACACCTCGGCAATTTCATGTCATTGCGTCGTGAATAGACTGACGTCGGTTAAGGCGGATACGAGTCCTTCACGACTACAAGAGGGTGCTTGGTAGCCTTAATGTATATACGATAAGATTTTTTAAGTCATAGGACTTGGTGAAACTAGGCTCGTCAAAGGAAGTGGAGCATAAGTTATGTGTGGGGAAAATTTTATGGGTATCGAATTAATGAATATTTAGTAAGGTCTTGAGGATGATTTATAATGTACGTTAGATTTTTAAGGATGTGTTACACAAGTACCAAGAAGGTTCCATAAGGATTCGAGATCAAACGAAGCGACAAGAATGAATTCGGAAAAACTGGGGATTATACGGCCATATATACGAACCGTATAATTTATACGGCCCGTATACCTGACCATAGAACCCTTCCAGTGAAGGGTGACTTTCTGGAGGAAACATACGGTCCAATATACGGACCGTATAAATTGTATGGTCCGTATAGTGAACCATAGGTTTCGGGTCGGGTCCAAACTTCATTTTTATATATGCACAGTTTCTCCTTCTTTTTCTCATTTCCCACTTCTCAAATACTCTCTAAACCTCTAAAACTTTCTCCATATCACATTAATACATATCCAAGAAGGGAAACCAAGAATCAAACACCAAAATTTGGAAGAATCAAGGGTGTGAATGCTTTCTAAGGATTGATAGAAGTTGGGAATCTCTTTGGTATTGAAGTGAAGTTCTTCTTAAGTGGAGTATTCTCATCTAAAGATCACCTCTACATGAACAAAGGTGAGTTTTACAATTATTTCATGTTAATAATGGTGTTAAGTAGTTGGAGAACTTTTATTAGGGGCAAGTAAGCTTAAGTATGCAAATAATGGTATGTTGGTTGGAAAGGTAGTTAAATTATGATTCATGGCATTATGAATATCGTTGTGTTATTGGGAGATATTTTATCATATGAGTAAAAGTTGTCTAAATAAAGCGAATGCTGTCCAATTTTCGTTAGCCTTATTCGCGTTAGTTCAGACTTAAGTATACCTTCAACAATCTAACCTTCGTACGAACCCCTTTGTATGTAGAATTGTAAGCCGGGAGGAGAGCTCTTAGTTGACATCGTTAAGGAGATACAAAGGTATGTAAGGCTATCCCCTTTCCTTCAAAGGCATGACTCTTGTTTCACAATTTCTTCCCTATACTTTCATGACCTTCTTACATTCCTTAGAGTTAAAGTTTGAAGAACTTTGAGAGCTTCTTATGAGATACGTTTTATAACGATAAAGATGACAACGATGACTCCATGATGTCGATGTTTCTATGTTTATGATTTCATTGATGCTATTCTTCGTTGTTGTCTCACCTCATGATCTTGGTTCCTTCAAGGTGAGACATAGTTATGATGATGATGTTATAATATAATCGGAGGTTCACAACCTTACGTCACTCCGATAAGGCGTACTTTTATTTGGGCTCTCATGCATGCTACGTATATTATATGTATATGATCAGTATATGTATATAGGGGACATGGGGAAAGGTGAGGCGCTATAGACGCATAGCCACCTGATCAACTGGCATTTTATGATATCATCCCGGACGCGGGATGCCCGGACGCAGGCTATATGGGTGATGGATCGAGTCATACGTTCCACGGCAATACATTGATATATGATGATATATGGATCGGGCAGCACGTTCCGCAGCAATACATGATATGATATTTTACGAGTACGCATGCATGACTCCGCCTTAAGAGGCAAGCAGTTACTGGTTATCTTCTTATCCTTATTTTATCTTCTTATTCCCTCCTTATTTCATGACGCAGTACCTTACATACTCGGTACATTGTTCGTACATGACATTCTTTTTCTTCTTGGGATGTTGTGCTCATGCCCGCGACACGGAGACGATCCAGCCTTTCCTAGGAGTCGGATCGGCTTACAGAGCACTTCCATAGACCGGAGGTGCAGCATGATATGTTCTTTTGTGTACATAATCGGGCACTGCAGGGCCCTGTCCCGTCTTCATGATTCCAGTATTTCATTTAGAGGCTCGTAGATACTCGTATGTGGGTAGCAGATGTGATGTGACCCTCGATGTATATTTTGTACATTATTCTTTTGCTGCTGCGAGGGCTTATGCATATATATATGTGTGTACATGCTTTATGGAGTTTATATGTGTACAGGTTAAGACGATAGTAGTATGATGTGTGGTGCTCGGTGGTCAGCTCCGAGTGCCCGTCATGGCCCACTAGGCGGGTCGTGACAAAAGTGGTATCAGAGCAGTTGCGTCCGGAAAGAGTAAGATTCTTTTCATCGGAGGTACTGGTTACATTGGAAAGTTCATTGTGGAAGCAAGTGCTAAAGCTGGTCACGACACCTTGTCTTGATCAGAGAATCTACTCTTTCCAATCCTACCAAAACCAAACTTATCCATACTTTCAAGACTTTTGATGTCACCTTCGTCCATGTGTGTACACTCATTTTTCTTTTGCAGTTATTTCTGTCAGGATCGAAATAACAAGGAAGTCACGTGGAAGCTAATAATTGGAAACATTTATTGACAATAAATCAGACAACAAAGAAGAACATATTAAAAAAAACATAATGTTCTAATATGGCTTGGTCAATTGATCTATATATAAAAAACTACTATAAAAGCATAAAATCTTTTGAGAGAAAAGTCTCCCTCTAAATAAAACTGTCTAAACGATTACATTGTGGATTGTATTACATTGTTTGTGAGAAGAAAAGATTTCTATTTATAAACGTACAAAACTTTCCTACAAGAAAAATGACAGATCATTTCCACAAATAAACTCTTTTCTACCAAGTAAACCTTTTTGAGGTAAAACACAATTATGGTAGATTACAAATAAGGTAGGAATTCAGGGCAAACCATAACAGTTTCAGGATTTAAATTTAAGTATATCCAGAACTGCACTTTTCAATATTTATGTGTTCAGACTAATTTCCTTAAATTCTGATGTTTTTCTATCATTTCTTAAATTCCTTTCTTAATTTACGTTCACTCTGTTTCTGAGAATTATGCACTATGTAACCCAATCTGTTCGTACCTTCAAGATTTCCAGTGCAACCATCGCCATGCACATATAATTTGTTCAGTTCAAATTAGAGGTGAATCTAATTTTTGAACCTGGTGGATATAATAATGTACTGTGACAATGGAATCGGACTTAATATAATATAAATATATATCTTTAAATATTCTCAACTATGTTTGAGAAAAAGGTTGGTGTGATCAGTGTTGTTTTTACGTTCATTTTGATTTGTTAGTATTTTTCACCGTTTTATCTGTTTTCGGGAGAATGGTTTGAGTTGATAAATGAGGATTAATTGGTGGTGAAATGCAGGGAGATTTATATGATCATGAGAGTTTGGTGAAGGCAATAAAACAGGTTGATGTTGTGATTTCTACTGTAGGTCATGCCCTTTTAGCTGATCAGGTTAAGATCATTGCTGCTATCAAGGAAGCTGGCAATGTCAAGGTAAATCATTTTGTTTCATCATTTATGTAAAATTGAGCTAAAAGAATTGGGAGGAGCCGATGAGGTGATTAGACAGGGCATGACACACTTTTAGCTTACTGAGGACATGACACTAGATAGAAAGTTGGGGAGGTCGAGGATTAGGCTAGAAAGTTAGTAGGTAGTCGAGCGGTCTCCTTATTAGTACTATTATTAGTTAGTAACCGCGTAGTTTTTTTTCTTCAATGTGTATTACTATCTGTTGCTCCATTTGCTTTTTATTTTGTTATTTTGTTGTCATATTTTTCTTGATATCATGCTTCACATCTTTATCTTTTTTTTTTTTTTTGAGCCAAGGGTCTAATTGAAAATAACTTTTCTACCCCACAAAGATAGGGTTTAGTCTTCGTACATCCTACCCTCCGTAGACCCCACTTATGAAAATACACTGGGTATGTTATTGTAAAACTGAGATAAAAGGAGGTGAGGTGGTTATTGGCTTTTTCCTGCATCATTTGTGTCGTTTTGCTGCACTCGTTGCCTTTTCTCAGAAATATACATATAAGTGTTGGAATTTTGTTTAAATAAAATTAATCATAAGTATTTTAAATGAAGATGTGTCTTTTATGGATTTTGGGGAGAGTGCAAGCCAAAGAACCCATGTTTGATAATTGCTAATGGCATAAACATGCATCTCTTCAAGAAGAGATACAAGACTGGAGTCAGAGAAGGTTTGACATGGCTCAACTAGAGTAACACTGCATTAATAGTGATCAAAGCAAAGCAATGATCGGGAAGAAAGTGTCAAAATTCTTACTTTCTTAATTCTATTTATTATTTGTTTATATAATTTCAACCCTTCGTGAATTTATTTTCATAAATGTTAGGGGTAGATACACTTATGATAATCTTCAAATGCTTGCTAATTTTAAAATGACATTCTTATGTGATCATTGTTATTCATTATTCTTGCATAAAGATCATATGTGAAGTTTACTTTCAAGTGGTAGGATGATGTGAAATATTACATTGTTTAAAAGTACATGTCTATGCTTGAAAGTTGTTATAAGAATCTGAGATATAGAGAACATGAGTTAAGTGAATTGAGTCACTTGATATGTTCAAAGTATGGCAGTGTTTGGCATGTGATATTTAAAAGACAACATTAGAAAGAGTACGTATCTAATATAATTGGAAGAACTTAGATATAATCTGGTGTATATTGACACATATAAGAGTAATTATTTTGTGTTAGCTCTATATATGTTGATGATATGTTAACATAATAGAAACGAAGAGGTTTCTATCTTCCACATTCGAAAAGAAGCATCTTGAAAAGCTAATTATATATATTGTTTATTAAGTTTAAAAAATAGTGGGTGTTATGTATTGAGTCCATCTCCTTAAATTGAAAAAGTGCTAAAAATTTATTTAGTCACTTAACATAAAAGAGGTTAATACCCTATTTTATCATACAAAAAAGGCTCAAATATGTCATCGATCTATCGGAAATGGCTCAATTATGCTACTCGTCAATAGTTTGGTCCATCGACCTATCGAAAATGGCTCACTTATACCACTCATCAATTGTTTGGTTCATTTATGTCATCGCCGTTACCAAAATGACTCATCCATGCCACTTTTCATTAACGCTGATTTTACAATACCAGTTATGATACGTGACCTCCAACTAGATGATTGCGGGTGGGTCGGGTGTATGGGTCGAATTTTTTATTAATTTGGGATTTAAAATTGGGCTGATTTAATTAAACGACGTAGACCTCTAATTGGAGGCCACGTGTCATATCTAGTACTATAAAATTGGTGTTAATGAAAATGGCATGAATGAGTCATTTTGGTAACGGTGATGGCATAAATGAGCCATTTCCAATAGTTCGATGGCATATTTGAGCCTTTTCCGTTAATCCTAAATCAAATTAACTAATAATGATGGAAGAATTGTGACTTAACTTGTGTAAACAAGTGCTATTGAAATGGCCACTAGTCGAGTTCTTGATTTATTTATTTTTTAAAAAGACTAAAGAATTTAAGAAACTCTTAAGTTTCATAGTATTTTATAAGGATATACCAGTGCAAGTTGAATATCGAGTATGTGAGAAAATAAACTTATCACATGATATGTCATTTACTTTGGGAGGGAGTGCAATTTCTAGAAAGCAAGAAATAAACTTGCATTAGTAGAGCAAGGAAAGGAGTTGAGTGGTTGAGCAATTTTTTTTTTTTTTAAATCATTAGTTTTGCAAAATATGAGCTCAATTTTGTGATAGTCAAGTTATTCTAGCTAGAACATATACAGATTATATAATGGGAGTCAAAACGCATAAGTCTTTGACATAATTATGTGAAAAAGTTAAAAGTTAATTCAAGATGGAATAATTTTCTATCGCATTGGTGGAGTCAAAAGAATTTAGCTAATCTATTTACTAAATTTCTTAAAAGGAAGTTGATGAATACAACTTCAAGTTTGATTATGTTTAAAATCCTTAATCAGGTCCACCAATAATGACAATCCTACCCAACACTATGAAATGAGTAGTTATGGGTTCACAGGGTAACAATAAGTCATTGATACGTGGATGTTTCAGTACTTAAATACTAGTACTGGTTGTCACAGATTAAAGGATTGAGTTCTTGTACTCTTAATGAAGTTCAGTTCAAAGAACAAATGTCTCAAATGTAACAAAGTGACTGAAATAACTTCACCTATATGAACATAGAAGTGGTGTCACTTCAATTGAGTGATGGAGTTACTCTCATAAATGTTCTTGACTTATGGATAGCACATGGCCATAAAAGTGCTAAGCATGTTTGAGTGGAAAGCAAAAAATAAAATGTTTATGTGTACAATGTCACTGATGTTATCACAAGGAATAACATGGTCAAAGCAATTATGCTACGTGAGATTTTGATTTCGTCTTGTGACATTGTACTAACGTAATGTTCAAATCGAAGGATACATTACTCTATGTGTGAACATAACTTAATCTTTGTGTCCTAATTTATATTTAAACAAGTGGGGGATTGTTGAAAATTTGTTTAAATAAAATTGATAATAGTGTTTCACATGAAAAGGTGTCTACTAAATGAAGGGTTGTATCATTTCATAATTCAGTCACCAGTCACCACACCAATTCTATTTAAATCCAAATTCTTTAGATTTCAACATTAACTTTTACAGAGTAACTTTCTTCTCATTACAAAGTAATTTTTTCTCCAATTTCAAAGATCAAGTCCCATAGTTCTTGCTTTAGAATAGAATTTCTTCACTATTTGCTTAGTGCAGAAATTCATAAGCTTGTCATATCCACTAAAACTATGCGCGTATGATTCCGTAGCAATCTTGCAAAGGAGACGGAGCAAACATCATTTCCAGAAAAGCGTTTCGTATGTGTTTCAAGCATTTAATTATGAGTTCTTTGTTCATATTGTCAAATCTCATCTTTGCATTCTTCTTCATATATTTTTTGTGTTCTTGGTATATATTTTCCAACAATAAGCGCCTATTCTATGTCAGGTACTTTAAATCCTAATTAATATGCCTCTCGCGGCCGTTAGTGAAATATTGGTAAGTTATTAATTAACTCAAATAAGCTGCAGTAACATGTTGTAATCAACTTTAAGTCATACAATTGGGTTTAAGAGTGACGAGCACAAAACACAGTATAATTTAAGCGCTTCGTTAGTCAAAGATAGTATAGTATTTAGATCGTCTCCACATAGATTGGTACAAACAATTACTCAAAAAATACTTGCTTAGTATTATGCAGTTGATCAAAAATTTGAGTTATTGTGGTTATAAACCACGGTTATCAACTACAAATATAACTAGAGACGAGAGCAACAATTACTATTAATATAAGAAGTAAGGGTAGTAGACAAGACTAATGCAAGATTTTAGCAATTAGCTCCGATTCGTTTTATTATTCTCTTCAAATATTTATTGAGTCTTTCGAATTCAATAAGCAATTAGTTTACTCAAGAATTCTGATAAACCTCTTCCGATTATTTATTCAAATTCCAAAAATTAAACTAATTCAAGCCCTGAGAATGTGCAAAAACTATGAATAGAAATGATCTTCAAATGACTTCTCACGAATATCGTCAACTTATAACCCAAGATCAATTATTCAAGAGACTCTTCCGATTACTCCACAAAATCACTCAATAATGAGCTAAATTGCATTTATATTAAGATAATTCATATGACACATATCTCAAGAATCAAGTAAAACTACTATCCATAAGTTCAAGACTAATGAAAAGTCCTGTGAACATATGCAAGAAAACATTATGGGTTTAGTCTCAAGGAAAATGCCTCTCAAATATTTTCCTACCTTGGTTCAACCAATAATTCAAGAAGCTCTTTCGATTACTTAGAAGAATCACTAATTAAAACCAACCAAAATAATGCAAAAATATTCACCACTATTCCTCTTTCGATTAAATAAAATAGTAAATAACTCTGCAACTCAATTCAAAACTCCATTAACGAATTCAAGCAATAAAACAAGAATCAAATATAAAATGTCAATCCATACATCATGTTTGTTAAAACCCTATAAGAAACTACTCCATAATAGAATAAAAGGATATAGAAGAAATAGAACTAGAAAATATTACAACCGAAAATTGATCCAAACTTCCGTATTGATCGAATCGGGATGGAAAGTAATGAATCCAGATGTTTGAACTCTTCTATGCACCTCCAATGCCTCTTAGGTCAAAAGTCCCTTCAAAAATTTATTTTTCATATATTTATAGGATACCTCGAAAGTGCTCGGACCAAAATACAGCTAAAAAATCAAAAAATCGAAAGCAACCCGAAATTGGCCTACCGTGTCACGCAGGGCGTCACACCAAGCAGGGCTGCAGACCATATTTTTAGAACTTGAGATTTTCGGCAATGCTGCAGGGAAAAGGTGCAGGCGCTGCGTGGGCCGCGTCGCGCCAGGAATCCTTGCGATGTCCTCTGGTTTCTTTATTTTTTCACATGCATACTCGGTCCTCGAAACCCGAACTTGTTCCCGATTTATTCGTTGGATTTCTATTTGGACTTCAAAGTGCCAAAACCTCCATTTAAGCTCCAGAAATGCTCATTTGCTCGGGAACAAGTCCTACAGAAGAAAACACGCGTAATAAGTATAAAATAGTAACATTATAGCTCAAAAACGATTAAAGTGTAGTAAATAAGAGGCAACATATAGCTAAAAACCCGTCTTTATAGCCTATCATCAAGAACCTATTCATTGATTATAGAAAATTCCATCTTAGAGTTATGAATAGCTTATCTTATACTCCCTCCGTCCAAAAAAGATTGTCTTAGTTTGACTTGACACAAAGATTAAGAAACAAAGAAAGACTTTTGAAATTTGTGGTCCAAAACAAGTCTTAGATATTTGTGTGGCTGTAAATCATCTCATAAAGTTAATTTGTTTCTATATATAGAAAGGAGCCAATCTTTTTTGAACAGACTAAAAAAGGAAAGGAAGACAATCTTTTTGGGACGGAGGGAGTACATGGTTTGATTATATATTTTTTATTCGGTTTTGTTTTTCCCTTTTTTTTCATTCCTAAATCGGATTGTCTTTTTTGTTTCATTATTTCCTTTTTTTTCATGTTTTTTTCTTTTTTTTGTTAACTAACAAAATTTTATTAATTACCAGTGAAACATTACAAAACTAGCAAAGCCAACACAGTTTGCTAAGGTCTATCTCAAACACATTAACACTACAACAAGTTACAAGACATAGCTAGCATCAAGAATTGTAGACTACAAACTAATTGTTGGAGCCCAACTGGAGCTCGGGCAGTGCATATGAAGGCCACATCCTTGACCAAAGCTTCCACTTCCTTACTATTGTTCTCATATCTTCTGTGATTCCTATCAATCCAAATTGCATAGGAGCATTCTACAAAGGTTAACTTGAAGAACCGGGCAGTTGCGCTTTACGCTTGGAAAGTCTGGTACCCAATTGAATAAAATCATCCCAGTTAGTAGCAGTACAGTATGGGAATTTTCTCATCACAATGCTCTAGATCACACATTTTTGGCTTCTGGACAGTGCACAAAGAGGTGCTCATTTGACTCGGGTTCTTGTTGACACAGGCTACAATTTGGAGAAGCTGCAATTCCCCATTTAATCAGCCTATCAGCAGTTAAGAATCTTTGCTGCAACATCAACCACATTGTGAGACAAGCTTTTGGTTGTGCTTTGTTACCAAACATCAAGCATTTCCAACTAACCCTTGGTAGATAACCCAACAGTGTCAGATAGTAAAATTTAATCAAACTCTTATTTTTCCCGGGAGGGTCAGTTTGCTAAAGCACTATGTCTCTTGAAGCAAAAATTTTCCAAGTCATCCAACTTGCTTGTTAAGGAATTGCACAATCCCTCAATTGCTGGTCCTTGATATAGATTGCATTAATCCATTTGATCCATAATTTGTCTACTTTGTGAGCTAAGTCCCAGCATAATCTTGTCACTGCTGCTTGATTCCATTTCTGTAAGTTAAATAAATTTAGGCGGCCAGCTGAAACAGGACAATGTAGCTCACAAATGTAACTTTTACAATTACCATCTATCAACTTCAGTACTTTGGAGGGGATAAGGAACAGTTGGGCCCTGTATGCTTGAACACCAAATAACATAGACTGAACCAATTGAACTCTACCCCCATATGACAATTTTTTTTAATGTCCATGTGGAGATTTTAGCAGTAATCTTCTCTATGAGGGGGAACCGTTGCATAATAAATAGTTTTTAGTGGACAAAGGGATCCCAAGATATTTGAAAGGCAAAGAACCGATAGTGTACCCCAAATGCTGAATAATAGCAGTTTGTATCTCATGTTTTACCCTTCCACAGTATATATAACTTTTACCCAAATTAGCCTGTAGCCCTAAAGCCTTTAAGAAGACCTGGAAGCATTGTTGCATGGCTTTGACAGAGTTAAGATCTCCTTTGCAAAACAATAATAAGTCATCAGCAAAATATAGGTGGATGACTCCAAGTTTGGTACATTGAGGGTGAAATTTAAACCCCGGGGAGTTCTTCAAGTCAATTAAGGTTCCTACTAAGGCATTCCATAGCAATGGCAAATAGAAATGGGAACATAGGGTTCCCTTGCCTTAGCCCCCTAGCTGCTTCAAAAGGAGAGGTGTATTCACCAATCACAATTATAAAGTAACTAATCGTTTTGACACAAGCCATTACCCAAGAAATAAAACATATGTGGAAACCCCAATTCCTGCATCACTTCTTCCAGATACACCCATTCAACAAATTCATAAGCCTTTTGCAAATCAATTTTTATCATACACCTGCCTGAGATGTTTTTCCTACTATAAGCCTTAACAAGCTCATGAGGTAAAATGATATTATCTGATATTCTCCTATCAACCATAAATCCTGCTTGGGCCTCTCGTATGACAGAGTCAATCACCTCATGAATCCTACTTGCAATAATTTAGAGATTATTAATTTTATAAAGCACAAAACTATAGGCAATAGGTCAAAACTCTTTAACAGTGGCAGGCCTTCTGGTTTTGGGAACCAAGGGCACTTTGGTACAGTTTTATGGCTTATGATGGATGCCAGTGGTAAATTCCAGTACAGCAGCAGTAATATCATCCTTAACAGTGTTCCAGGATTTTTTTTTAAAGAAATAGGCACTATAAGCATCAATATATGGTGCCTTATCATCACCAATAGCCTGCAATGCATCACACACCTTCTCAGCATTCACTGCAACACATAAACTAAACTTTTGTTGCTGACTCAATGTTGGAAACTTCCATATGGTATATGCTTATTAATAGCAGGCAATGAATTAGTAGCAGTTCCTATCAGACTTTTGTAAAAGCTAACAAATTCCTCTTGTATCTCCTTTGGTTCTTTACTTTTGAGACTAGCAAGAGAGATGATCTCCAAGATCTGTTTTCTATGACTTCTCTCTTTACTGATTGCTGAGAAATACTTATTATTAGCATCCCCAAGCTTAATCCATCTAGCCCTTAGTTTTTGCTTTAGAGCACTCTCTTTCATCAGTGACCATTTCTTAAGGTTAAGGAGTAAGTTTTTCTCCTGGTTGATCTGCGAGTCATTGACTGTGATGATAATTTCTCTTGGTTGATCTGTGAGTCATTGGCCTGTGATGATAATTTCTCCTGAACATGGACTAACTCTTGCCTTGCAAGATTAATCGTAGTTCTGATAAACTTGAATTCATTATTTTTGAGTTGTCTTAGTGCAGGCTTTAGCTTCTGTTACTTCATCCACACATCCTTCATTCTATGAGTATTCATTCTCTGCTACCATACTCTCCCCATAATCTGTTCAAAATCCCCATGTTCAACCCACACATTAAAGAACTGCCCTAATGAGGTTGCCGATTTGTGATCATTGGAGCATGGTCTGAGATATAAGGCAGCTCATAAATGGTCACTACTTGTCCCCAGGTGACCATCCATTCAAATTTGCCAAAAACTCCATCAATTCTACTAGCAATGCTGTCTGATCCCACGTGTTTATTTAACTAACTATGATGATCCCCCTGCCAAGGTAATTCATGAAGTGCAGTTTGTTGGATACAATCAGCAAAATCTTGTACTTCAGTCAGAGTAATAGGACTACCACCTTGCCTATCCTGTGGGGCAAAACTGTATTAAAGTCACCAGCTAAGAGCCAAGGTTGGGAAATACCTTGACTTAGAGTGTTCAAGTCACTCCATAGTGTCCTCCTTTGCTGTATAGTATTGAAACCATAGATCACATATATTAAGAAACTATGATTATTGGTTCTATCTCTCACCAAACAGTGCACTAGTTGAGTTGTTCTATGCTTAAGGGTAATCTCAAACCAATTACGATCCTATATGAACCATATCCTACCATTTACTGCCTCCCGGTAGTTTGTATGAATATTCCAACCTGGTGCAATGTTGTGCAGTCTCTTTACCATATTATGATCCTTTACTCTTGTTTTTACCATACTAGCTAGCCATATCCTTTTATTTCTGAGCTATTTCTTAACTCTTTCTGCTTATACCTCTTATTTATTCCTCTAATAGTCCAAAATAACCAAGTCATTAGACTGTTAGGTAGGGGTGGGCATGGTATAGTATTGGAAAGTTCGGTACTGTAATTTCAGTTTTCGGTTTTTAAACATACTATACCATTACCATACCAAATTAATTCGGTATGGTTTGGTATTTTTAAGTTCGATTTAGGTAGTTTTCGGTACGGTAAATCAGTAACCATAGTTTGTTCGACTTCGACCTACATATACTTATATAATAGATAATTACGACTTCGGCTATTCAAGAAACCTCTCAATTATATTGTACCAACACCTTGCACATGTAAATATATTCAAAAGAAGAACAATTAATCCCCTTTGTAAATCAATTACACAAAAGGGCATTTCAATTAACATAGACTAATCAAAATTCCAACGTTTAAACAATTAATTTTGTACTAATACTTGTTTATATATTTGTTAGTATTAAAATACGAATATATATGACTTGTATATGTGACTATATACTTCGGTATGGTATTCGGTATTTCGGTATATTATTTATAAATACCGAATACCAAACTTTTTAAAAGTGCATATCAAATACCGTATCATATACCACAATACCAAAACCACGGTATAAAAAATTTTGGTTTCGGTATGGTAATTGGTATATACCATACCATGCCCACCCTTACTGTTAGGGATGTTCCACCTTTCTACACTTTTCCCTTTATGTAGTATCTCAAATCCTTTTTTGGTAAACACAATTGGCAGCACATGAAAATTTGCAAGATTAAATTCAGGACTAGTTGAAGTAGTAGCACTTACCGGCGGATTTCTAGGAGCAGTTTGTTTCTCCTGCCTTCATGTGGAGGCACTAGCTACATTATTCTCATTTTGTGCCACTTCTTGTACCACATTTTGGTTTACAACATTCTCATTGCCCTGTGGAGCATTAGGGACACTTGTGTTCTGTACTACCTCTGGGATAACAACCCCTTTAGATTTCCATTCTTGAGTAACTTGTTTCCTATGTCTTCTTATCCTTACTAGTTCAGGTTTTTGAGCAGGTGACTGCTCCTTCCATATATGTCCCACTTTTTGGCATTGAGGACAAAATTCAGGTTTCCACTCATATTCTACACTTTGGCATATCATTTGTCCATTGGGATCTTGAACCTTAACAGCAGAGGGAAGGGGTTTTGTGACATTCACCTCAATTAGCATACGAGCACCGCAAATTTTTGTTTGTTGCATTGTGCACTCATCAGCAAATAAGGGTGAACCTGTTGCACTAACAATTCTACATTATGGTCCATATCCCCAACAGTTCAATGGCAGCTTAGGAAAATTAACCCATAGGGGAATTTCAGACATGAACTCAGAATTGAGATCAAAATCCTTAGACCAGGGCTTCAAAGTTATGGGCTTATTATTGATAATGTAAGGCCCTGCATACAGTACTTTATGCATATCTTCAATAGTCAGAAATTTAATTATATAATACCCATCATCATGAAGATATAGTACAAGATCAACAACATTATTTTCCCAATTCTGGGAGATATACCGAGACATAGCATTGTATCCCGGTCATTCCCAAAACAAAAAAAGGCAATTAAAGCACAGTTCCATTTCTCCTCTTCTACTTTCACATCTTCTTCAAACAATTGAACTACAGTTTCACCATTAACAACTAGAGGAGGAATATACTTTAATTTCATACCATGTGATGCCGCCCTGTTTTTGTTTTTTTATTAACAGATTCACCCAATTCTCTATTGGTGGTCACTTGGAGTGAGAAAAACTGAGTCCGCTACCTCAGTTGCTTTTTTCTTCTCTGGAGCTTGCACAGTTCCATTAGCTTCTTTTACCATAGATCCACTCATAGATGTCAGATCCTCCAGGGTTTTGGGGCTGAGAATCAGCTTCTTAGCCTCCTCAGTACTACTCGCTGAAGGGCCAGCTGCCATTTCTGTCACTTAAGCGTTTGGATCTGTAATCTCTTCACTTCCAGGTTGATCTTGTGTTGATTTCGCATCTACAAAGTTGACAAATGTTGCAAGAGGAACCTTGCGAGGCCGTCCCTTATCTCGACCTTGTCCTTGCTCTTGAATTTGAGCTTGTCCTCTACCTTTTGCCTTCCCCTTAGCCATGGTTTAACTCACCTGCGCACATTAACTAGCGTGAGCCGACACCATTAGAGAGAGAAAAAGTTAGAGAGAGAATGCCAAAAATATTTTCATGCTTATTGGTTGTCTGAAATTCACCAAAAAGAAAAAAATACTATTATTTTGAATATAAGCAATTCATATACGTCCTTGTATACATTATACACTCAGATATAATAAAGAAAGTCATAAATCCACAAATGCTTTCCAATTTAGATCTCAAATTTGAAAGTTTATCGGAGAATTATTGACGAATCTGACAAAAAAAAATTCCTCCGACTATGTCTCTTTCTTTTCTCTATAGCAATGAATTTGGTCGGAGATTCTTTTCTCCCGCAATGTCTGTCTTTTCTCCACCAGATAGCAATGATTTGGTTTTAAATTTGAAGAACCGATGATATTTGGTTTGGTATGGTTTTATTAATAACAGATCGAAGAAAAATCGAACTAAACTGACAAAATAATATGCACAATTTTATAATTATATATATACAATGTATTAACTTTTATAAAAACAATTGAATTCTTTGTTTACTTTTTCATCGAAATCTTCTTTATCTCTATTACTCTAATGAACTTTACACCTTAAGCCCATTTATTAAAAGAAATCCATGATACCAAACTCATTTCTATAAAGAAACAACTATGAGTTTTACCTAATAGATGTTGTATTTCTTATAAACTTTATTCACTTGATTAAAGCTTATAAATCTTAAGACATTTTCTTCATAATCCAAGAATATTATAGCTCCCAACATAAAAGGGTAATAACGGACTATAAATTGGAAAAGGATGGAAAGTCTTTCTTAATCGTAGGGAAAAAAAGAAGAGAAAAATTCCATTAGATTTCTTAAAAACCGAAAAATGGAACCAAACCGATGTATATGTATTATATTTGGTTTTGTTTTGGTTTTAATAATTAAAAACCGACTAAATTGATTTGGTTTTGCTTTTAAGCAAAAACTGGCCCATGAACACCCCTACATACAACGTGGGCTATTCGGGTAAGAAGATTGAATTTGGGCTTGAATTAGTTAGAAAAACACCCCAACCTGCACTTTCTTGTAATTTTCTCTAAACATAATGCTGACTTGAATTTTTTTTTTTTTTTTATTTTTTTTTTTTTTTTTTGTAAAATTGGGGGTAGGAAAATGGAAATTGGGAAGGGATTACAAGGTGGGGAATCGTATCCTCACAGTTGATAGTTCAGGTAGCCAACCAACTGAGCTACTAAGATTCCCTAAGTTGGAGCAAGTTACATTGTCTTATTTTACACCAGGTGATTTCTTATCTTTTTGGCTATGTTCTCTGTCTAATTGTGACAAATATAGTCTTTCTTGTCAGCAAATGAAGGTGCTTTTGTTTCATTAATGACTCTTTTTAAGAATTACCTCGTACTTAATTAAAAGATAACAGCAATGCAGTACCTCTACATTCAGAACTATTTGATGCTCAGTCCCTAAGGTTATACTTGGGGGATAACAGCAATGCAGTACCTCTACATTCAGAAATATTTGATGCTCAGTCCCTAAGGTTATACTTGGGGGACCTTTTCAGCTACATGGGAAATTCTCCCTTCTGCACTTGATTCAGTAAATATCGATCGACTTAGCAAAATAAACTTTTTGCAATGCTTATGCTCTCAGAGATTCTTTCCTTCTGAATTTGGGAATGACGTAGACCGTCTCCATGCTGTTGAGCCTGCTAAAACAACATTTAATGCTAAAGCTCAAATTCATCGGACTATAGAGGCTGAAGGAATACCATTCGCTTATGTGTCCAACTTCTTTTCTGCTGATTGGTTTCTTCCAAATTTAGCAAAGCCTGGATTTGCAGGTCCTCCTACGGACAAAGTTGTTATCTTAGGAGATGGCAATGCTAAAGGTAAACACGATTTGCTTCAAAATTTTCATATGAACATGTTCCAGTAAAGTTATTTTTCATCTTTGAAGTGTACTTATTAGATTTCTCATTCATTGGATAATTCTTTGCTTCTTGAATTAAACATCTGTCAATCATCTAGTAGTAGCTGATAGACACATTTTACAAGAGAGCCATTGAACTCCTTTTGCATCTACAGCTGTTTTTAACAAGGGAGAACCGGAGAAGACATTGGTACCTATACCATCAAGACTGTGGATGAACCAAAAACACTTAACAAAATCCTCTATATTAGGCCTCCACGCAATATAATTACATTAAATGAGGTTGTATCCTTGTGGGAGAAGAAAACTGGAAAGAACCTTGAAAGAGTATACGTACCCGAGGAACAAGTTCTCAAGAACATACAAGGTGAAACATTCTGCCCTTGAGCTCTTCACTTTAGGTCTAAGTGATATTCTATCAGTCAACATAAAAGTCTCATTAATGTACTAATTATATTTCTTGCAGAAGCCTCGTTTCCATTGAACATGGTATTATCGATCTCACACACAGCTTTTGTGACCACACTAATTTTGAAATTGAACCGTCATTTGGATTAGAGGCATCGGAGGTTTATCCTGATGTTAAATATACCCCGGTAGACGAGATTCTCAACCAATATGTGTGAAACGGTGAATATCAAGAGTTCCTTGCTGTTAGGCATATGTTAGCTTCTTGCCTTTCTGTAATGCATAGTAGTTTCAGATGTAAACCATTTGAGACGTTTCTACATAGAAACACTTCAATTTCTTACTCAGTTTACCTTGGTATTTTGGGTTGAAGATTGCAAACCTACTAGTTTCAAGTAGGACAGTTTGTACTCGGTTTTTGGAGAGATTTTTTTTCTCAATTAATTTTGTCTATTTCCTGTGGCACCCACTTTTTTTAACAGTGATTTCCAGGTCAGCTCCCTTGCACCTCGACTATTCCACCAATTATATGTTACCTCTCACCAATATAGATACCAAGTAGCTCTAAAAACCAAGGTTTGAGCGAATGAAAAAAGATCAAACCTTTTTTTAATTGGTATTTGAACCGAGTTATAACTTAAACTTGTTGAGATTCTTCAAGGACGTGATTGGCTAATCTGCAAAATAACAACTGACAAGTAAACTATCTCAAATAATTTCTTTGGTTCATGAAAGTGAACATCAAATTAAGCAAAGATCCTTTATTCAAGCAAATTTAGGATGAGTGAACTGTCGAATTGAGGAAAGTAACATTGTGGGAAAAGTCTAATTGATGTCAAGAGCGACCTTCTTGTTTTCAAACTGGTAAATGATAGGATAGTGCTTTCCTTATTTATCGGTTTTATATTCTCCAACATTTGCATATACTTATGTCTTGGTCAGTGTTTTAAAAGGTAGTTCTGGAACTTGCCCTAGGGTGGGGCACTGGCAAAACGCCTCGGGGTTTACATGTGGGACTTCGTTATGTCAGGCTTACACCCTAAGTACCCGACTATAGGCTCTAAACACGCTTAACGCTCGGGGCTCGCCTAACGGTTCTTACACAAATTATGTGTCAAATTCTTTAGCCTAACAGTTCTTACACAAATTATGTGTCAAATTCTTTAGTTTAACACTGATGACCCTCATAATTCTTTAATAAAATGATGTTTAATAGTCTTTTCATTTATAGAAATAAGAAGATTGAGAGTAACTCAAGTTACAAGCCCTAGTATTGCATACTTGCTAATTGAGAACACCGTGAGGTTGAATAGCATTTAACATTTATTTTAAAAATAGATAGACGAATTTTACATCTTCACTTACCATTGGTCTTCATGTTTTTGTCCTATGTCTCAAAATTATCATATTTATTGTTTCACTATATGAAAGTAATTTTGCTTTTATTCTGGAAGGAGCGGTGTTTTCATTATAATACAAATAAGGTTTATTGATTATTTTCTTTCGGCGGGGGGAGGGGGGGGGGGGGTTGAGGGTGGTGC
Source organism: Lycium ferocissimum (assembly GCF_029784015.1). Taxonomy (NCBI): domain Eukaryota; kingdom Viridiplantae; phylum Streptophyta; class Magnoliopsida; order Solanales; family Solanaceae; genus Lycium; species Lycium ferocissimum. The sequence goes on from NC_081344.1 coordinate 18,008,964, forward strand.
GGAAGGAATTGCATGGTATAAAAGTGATGTATTTTAAGAAATTGTGATTCTTTTATTGTTTGAAAGTAAGATGTTAGAGTTGATTTGCATCTCATAATAACTTTTATATCATTGCATTATTTATACTTGTAAAATCACGTTAAAAGTTTTATTTTCTATGAGATTTTTTTAATGTTTTTCATTTTTTTTAAAACTATTAATGTATTTTTTATATATAATTTTTGTGTTATTTATAATATTTTACTATATATAAATTAAATATTTAAAGATCCATGGGGCCTCGGGGCTAAAGCCTCGCTTCACCTTATGCCTCCGCCTTTTAAAACACTATCTCGGTCACCTGGAGATTTTAATATTTTTGTTAATAACACATAAGGCCTTCCGAGTATGACCAATTACTCACTAAAGTCTATTATATTAATATTTTTCATTTTTTTAAAACTATTAATGTATTTTATATATATAATTTTTGTGTTATTTATACTATTTTACTCTATATAAATTAAATATTTAAAGATCCATGGGACCTCGAGGCTAAAGCCTCGCCTCGCCTTATGCCTCCGCCTTTTAAAACACTGTCTTGGTCACCTGGAGATTTTAATATTTGGTTTAATAACACATAAGGCCTGCCAAGTATAACAAATTACCCACTAAAGTCGGTTATATTAATTTTGTACCAACAAAGTTATTCAAATTAAACCAGCTTACCTACAAAATCATTATAATTAGAAAACTTTCATAAATCTTCCCTTAAGTTTTGCTTTATAACACTAATTTGATTGTACTTTATGATATTATGCTTGCCTTCCTTATTTTAATTTTTTTAGTAACAATTCTTTTGACCTGATTATTATTACTATAAAAAATTGTGATTCGACTAATTTATCCTTCATGATATTATTGTTCGAGATTTGCCTAGGTCAAATATGGATTGGATCAAGTAGGTCATAACTCAACATGCACAATATCTTCATTTGGATATTGAATGGAAATGGGGCTTTGTATATGGCTGGGCTATATACCGAAGATATTGAGCCGTTTGAGTTATCACTTATTTGATCCAATTCATATTGACCTAAGCAAGCTTTGAACGGTAATATCATAAAGGATAAATTAGACAAATCATAAAATTTAACGTAATGATAATCAGGTCAAAAGAATTGTTACTAAAAAGTTAAATTAAGTATGTAAGCATAATATCATAAATTACAAGCGAAATTAGTACTATGAAACTAAACTTAAAGGGAGATTTATTTCTTTAGTTCTCTGACTATAATGGCTTTGTAGGTAAACTATAGTCTAATTTGAATAGCTTTGTTTGATACAAAATAAACATAACTGGCTTTAGTGGGTAATTTAGTGTACTTGAATGAACATGTAAGTTATTAACCCAAATATTAAAATCTCCAAGTGACCAAGACATAAGTATTGGCAAAAGTTTTGAGAATACAAAACCGATAAATAAGAAAGCTCTACACGCGCGCGCACAGAAAAAAGTTGCTTACTATTACTTACCAGCGTGAAAACAAGGTCACTCTTAAGATCATTAAGACTTTTGCCATAATGTTACTTTCCTCAATTCGACAGTCTATTCTACCTAAATTTGCTTGATTAAGGATATTTGTTTACTTTGGTTTTCACTTTCATGAACCAAAGAAATAATTTGAGATACAATCAGAGCTCTTTATAACGGCATCCGCATATAACAGCATCTCTCTATAACAGCCAAATTTTTTCGGAACCGATTTTTTATGTTATATTTTACTTCTCTATAACAACATTTTACCTATAACAGCAACAACCAACTTTATAATAGTACGCTCTTTGTAAAATTACCCCCCATGTAACAACTATCTTTTTCTTTTTTTTTTTATAATATAAGAATTAATCATCTTTATAAAAATAGAATATCTTGATTACCAATAATAAGTGTAGAGATTTTGACCAAATATTTAATCCTTTAATATGACAAAAAAAAAATCATATATAAAGTGTGATTAAACTTAAAATCAGACAATTAAAAATGAAAAATTAGCTTTTATGCATCTTTTTTGCCTATAACAGCAAAATATTATTTAAATGTCAATGCTGTTATATGTGTATAACAGCAATTCTCTATCTTGACCAACAAATTTCGGACCCAACGATGCTGTTATAGAGAGATTTAACTGTAATATAATTGTCCGTTGTTATTTTGCAATGACCAATTTCGTTCATTAGTCTGGATACTACAGATAACACCAAATCACATCCTTGAAGAATCTCAACAAGATAAAGTTTATGACAAAACTCAATAGTAAATTCACGTGCTGTGGAACAAGGGTTCAAAAATACCAATAGAGAAAAAACCTTGATTTTTTTCATCCGACTAAACTTTGATAGAGTTACTCGGTCGGTACCTTTATTGGTAAGAGGTAAGATATAGTCGGTAGAATAGTCGAGGTACAAGCAAGCTGACCTAGACACCACCATTAAAAAATGTAGGCGCCACAGGAAACAGACAAATTAGTTGAGAAAACAATCTTCCCGAAAACCGTGTCCAGAAACAGACAATTAAGCTGTGCTGCTTGAAACTAGGAGGCATGCTTTCTTCAAGCAAAAATACTAAGGTAAACTGAGTAGAACTTTGAAGCGTACCCATGTAGAAATATCTCAAATGGTTTAAATCTCAAAACAACTATTGTACACTGAAAGGTAGGAAACTCCTTATGCTATTGCAAGGAACTCTAAATATTCACACATACTGGTTGAGAATCTCATCTACTGGGGTATATTTAACATCAGGATAAACCTCTGATGCCTCTAGTCCAAATGACGGTTCAATTTCAAAATTAGTGTGGTCACCCTTCACAAAAGCAGCATGCGAGATCGATAATACCACGTTCAATGGAAATGAGGCCTCTGCAAGAAACATAATTACATTGAGATTCAAGTTTATGTTGACTGATAAAATGTCACTTACACCTAAAGTGGAGAAGAGCTCAAGGGCAGAATGTTTTACCTTGAATGTTCTTGAGAACTTGTTCCTCTGGTACATATATTCTTTCAAGGTTCTTTCCAGTTCTCTTCTCCCACAAGGATACCACCACATTTAATGTAATTATATTGTGTGGAGGCCTAATATAGAGGATTTTGTTAAGTGTTTTTGGATCATCCACAGCCTTGATGGTATAGGTACCAATGTCTTCTTCCTTGTTAAAAACAGCTGTAGATACAAAATTAGTTCAAGGAATCAATTAACAAACAGCAAATCTGATAATATACTATAAATAAGGGGCAGCAAGTGAAATAACATTTTCGGTGGAACATGTTCATATGAAATCTTTTGAGGCAAACAACGTTAAACGAAGTCCTGTTTACCTTTCGTATTGCCATCTCCTAAGATGACAACTTTGTCTCTAGGAGGACCTGCAGCTCCAGGCTGTGCCAAATTCGGAAGAAAATAACCAGCAAAAAAGAAGTTGGCCACATAAGTGAATGGTATTCCTTCAGCCTCTATAGTCCGGCGAATTTGAGCTTTAGTGTTAAATGCTGTTTTAGCTGGCTCAACAGCATGGACACGATCGACATCATTCCCAAATTCAGAAGGAAAGAATCTCTGCAAGTATAAGGCACTGAAAAACAGTTATTTTGCTAATTCGACCAATATTTACTGAATCAGATGCAGAAGGGAGAATTTCCCACGTATGTAAAAAGGATCCCCCAACAAGTATCTGTCAAACAGTAACTAGATCACAGATGAACACCTTATAATAGAGATCACAGATGACCAGCTTATAAAATATTTGTATAGAGACATGATGAAAAGGGTTAAACAGTGTCTGCAACAATTGAACTCTTTCATTACTCAAGAGTAGGACCAGAATTGTTCACTGCAAAGGCTCACAGATCGCTGAATTAAGCACCATTCAGGAAAATACATGCCAAAGAACCACATAAAAAATAAAATCAAAAGTCTTGCAAAACTGCATTTTTTATGGTACTCATTTGTCCAACATGTATGTCTTAACTTAAAGTGGATGACAGAAAAAAAAGTATCACGGCTTGTAAGTGTGAAGTGGAAGACGCACTATTACTTTCAGATGATTGAGCATCTCTCCAACAACAACTACAACATAACTGGTGTGATCCCACAAGTGGGATTTGGAGAAGGTGGGTGTCTGCAAATCTTACCCCTACCATTGTGGGGTAGAGAGGTTGTTTCCAATAGACTCTCGGCTCAAGAAAAGGGTTTTTCAAAGCAGGTTTGAAAAATACAAAAGTAAAGAAGCTATGATGAAAATATCAAAAAAAAAAAAAAAATATTGATCGCAAAAATAGTAAAGATAATCAAAGTAAAAGAAACAATAGTAGTACTAAAATTAAAGAATGAGATAATGATAGAACAATAATAATAATATTGATAAGGAGAAGAGGGAGCAAAAAAGGTGCTTTGAACTAGTACCATGCTCCCCCACAAAAAAGATAGAAATGCTCGACTACCTACTAATCCTCGAACCTAATCCGCGACCTCCATGCTCTCTTATTTAGAGTCATGTCCTCGGTGAGCTGAAGGTGTGCCATATCCTGACCTCTCCCCAGTTCTTTCTCGGTCTACCTCCACCTCTCCTTAGGCCTATCACTGCCAACCTCTCGCTCCTCCACAGGGGGCATCTGCAGTCCTCCTCTTCACATGCCCGAACCATCTCAGCATCGCTTCTCACATCTTCTCCACCACGAAGGCCACTCTCACCTTGCCCCGTATATCCTCATTCCTAATCTTGTCTCTCCTAGTATGCCCACACATCGAGTTAAGGAGATTTAAGTTGCTAGAGGGTGAAATATTTATCTAAGCTAATGACTTCCACATATGGCAGTTATAATCTTAGGGACTGAGCATCAAATAGTTCTGAATGTAGAGGTAGTACTAAATCACTGTTACTCCTCTTTTTGTTTAGAAAGAGGTAATTCTTTAAAAAAAGACACTAATGAAGCAAAAGCACTTTCCTTTGCTGACAAAGAAAGACTATATTTGTCGCAAGAAGACAGAAAATAGCCAAAAAGATAAAGAATCAACTGATGTGAAATAAGACAATGTAACTTGCTGCAACCTAAACTCAGCATTATCATTAAGATAAGCTATTCATAACTCTAAAATGGAATTTCCCTTAATCAATGAATAGGTACTTAAACCCCATCTTATGACTTAAAGTTGATTACAACAGGTTACTGCAACTTATTTGAGTTAATAACTTACAGATGTTTCACTAACGGCCGAGAGAGGCATATTAGGATTTAAAGTACGTGACATAAGAATAGGCGCTGATATGTATATGGCCAGTGGCGGAGCCAGGAATTCAAGCAACAAGAGTCAACAAAAAAGTTTTTTGTGCCAAGGGGATTCAATGACTTATATATATGTAATTTAACCTATTAACATATTATAATTTTTCAACAAGGGGGTTCAACAACCCCCTTGCACCCCTATGCCTCCACCCCTCTGAGAAGATAGCAATGAGTGCAGTAAAACAACACGAAGGATACAGGAAAATGCCAACCTCACCTCCTTTTATCTCAATTTTCATAAAAGATGAAAGAAAATGATTGACCTTGACATTGCCAGCTTCCTTGATTGCAGCAATGATCTTGACCTGATCAGCTAAAAGAGCATGACCTACAGTAGAAATCACAACATCCACCTGCTTTATTGCCTTCACCAAACTCTCATGATCGTATAAATCTCCCTGCATTTCACCACCAATTAATCCGCATTTTATTAACTCAAACCATTCTCCCAAAAACCGATAACACCATAGAAAATACTAACAAGTCAAAATGAAAGTAAATCACGAAAAAATAACTTAACAAATCATCAATATATATCACAAAAATTGTCATTATCACTGACAGGGGCAGAGCCAGGTAGGGCGGAGGGGGTTCATTGGCAGAAAATTACACTGTCTATACATGGTTAAATTATCTATTAATGTATATATTTTTCTAGATGTTGAACCCCCTTTGGCTTCTTTGTGTGTTTACTTCTTCATATTTGAACCTCCTTGGTGACAATTACCTCTGCCACTGATCACTGACCACACCAACCTTTTGCTCAAACATCGTTAAACATATTTTAAAGATATACTATATTTATATCATGTTAAGTCTGATCCCATTGTCTCAGTACATTATTGTATTCACTAGCTTCAATTACTACATACTTATCTGATTTCAACTGAACACAATATACATACACCAGCGATGGTTATGCTGGAACTTTTGAAGGAACGAACAATTTCGGTTACACTGCACAATTCTAATAAAAAAAGAGTGACCACAAATTAAGAAAATGGAATTTAAGAAATCATACAAAAATATCAGAATTTAAGGAATTTAGTCTGAACACATAAATATTTGCTCCCTCTATTTCAATTTGTTTGTCTAGTTTTGACTTGGCATGGAGTTTAAGTAAAAAAGACTCCTGAATCCTGTGGTCTTAAACTAAAGATATGTTGAATGCGAAAAATATATTAAATGGGAATTGATCCCTGATCACCTAGGTAATTAACTCAATCTTTAACCAAATGAACCATTTAGCCTTTTTGTAGCATGTGTTCCAACAGATAATATTATACCAATTTTAGAAAATATATACATAAATACCTAATTGTACGGAGAGATCATGATTCACGTGCCCCAAAATTAGTACACTTAGCAAAAGCCTGAATGTACTAAAATGCAATCTTACTGTCTCAAAGATGTCACGTGAAAAGTTGAAACTAAAGAGTTGCCACAAACAAATGGAAAAGGAGAAATATAAGTGTAGTGGTGCTCTGAATTACTTTAACTTAACATCCTAAATTCATCTCCGAATTGAGAAAAAGAAAACGAGTGTACATACATGGATGAAGTTGACACCATAACTCTTGAAAGTATCGATAAGTTTGTTTTTGGTCGGATTGGACAGAGTGGATTCTCTGACCAACACAAAGGTGTCATGACCAGCTTTAACACTAGCTTCCACGATGAACTTTCCGATGTATCCTGTACCTCCGATGAACAGAATCTTACTCTTTCCTGCCATTGATTTCTGAACTGGTACAACAAGCTTCTCAAGATTAGAGGATTAGTAAAGCAAATTGAGTGATTTCTAAACGGCCAACTCTTTTATAGTCCTCCAACATTTTCATTTTTAATTGTCACTTTTAATATATTTTTTTGTTATTCTACCCTTAGTATTAATTATTGGGATAATTTTAATACTCTCAACATTTCATAATAAGTAACTTTTTATGCTTATACACGTTCTTTAAGAAAGTGTTCATTCCTAAAAAATTAGAAATATTTTTACTAACTTACTCCTAAATAAATATCTAAAAAAAAGGAAAACTTAATATTTCTTGATTATGTAAATAAGGGTCATTTTGAAAGAAGAAGATCAATTTCTTCTTGAAATCCTAAACCACCACTTATTTTAAAACAAAATAAAAAATTTAAAAAGTCACTTATTATGAAATTGAGGGAATAATATACAATACAACATAAAATATTACATCCACATAGTCATATTTTTAATTTACATCTGCATAGCCAACTTTTTTTGCAATAGTGTTTATAAACATGATATAAAATATTTTACAATAATATTTATTTACGGTAGATAATGTATCAACCGTTATATAATAGAATCATTTCGGATAATACTAGAAATATGGGCCATTTTGAATAAATATTTTCTCCAATTAAATATAGAATGTTATTTTCTCTTAATTACTTATTTTCCAAATTAATTTGCAAAATTTAAGATTAAAGATCAATTAATATGAGCAGCCATTAATATAGATATTGCGGTAAAATACTCATTTCAGTTATTATATCTTAAAGAATATGTCTAGTGCAAGTTGAAAATAAACGGAGGGAAGTAAATGCTAGTGATTCGACGACAGAAATACGCGGGGTTTAGATTATGCAAATGGCCTTTTACTGCGAATGAATTACCGAAATGTATGCAGTCAGCTCGTTGGGGAGTTCATGAATCTGTCCAAGTTCAGACTTCAGATACCAAATGCTTTATCCGGCAATTAGATTTTAGGCCAAACCCATCGACAGACACTTGTGGTCATTCACTTCTTTCACTTGAGCACCTAAAGTGACCCTTGTTCCATTTAGACACTTCAGGTGAGTCATTCCTATTCCATTTAGACACTTTTTGCACCATTATCAGAGCAAAACTAACACCAAAAGGGGCGTCACCTCATTGCACATCCAACCAGCCCAAAAGCCCCAATTTTTAATGGCCAAAACTCCACGAATTTACAAATTAGTGAATTTACAATTAAAATGAGTTGGCACAATTTAATTGAGTTGGCACAATTTAAATGAGCTGACACAATTTAATTGGCCACTTAATCCATGTAGGAGCCGACCGGTGTTGCTTTTGCTCCGATAACGGTGCAAAAAGTGCCTAAGTGGAATAAAGAATGGCCCACCTGAAGTTTCTAAATGGAACAAGGGCCACTTTAGGCGCTCAAGTGAAAGAAGTGGACGACCACAAGTGTTTGTCGATGGGTTTGGCCTAGATTTTAAGCCCATCATCATATTATATCATGATCATCATACTATATTAAAAAATTGAAAGATTTTAGATATAAACTTAAATTTGATTTTAAAAGCGACATGGCTTATTGTGATTGGCACATATATTATTTAATTTAAAAATTAAACCTACCCACTTTTAAATTCAAATCCGCTAACTAGTTTTAAACCCACGCGAAGTGCAATCAAGCGGACACCCTGAGCGACCACGAGCCCTCTCACACGGCCGTGAAGCTTCAGTCCACAATCTTCGGTGATCGCGACTTCTAGCCACGCAACCGCAAAGGCCAATTGCCGCATTAGAAGAAAAATAAAATCTGATGCAGGCGTAGCGTGGTTTTAGCCCTCAAAACTCACCTAAACCTCTCAGGTTCTCCGAACATAAGTACAAGTCCAAAGTCATGATACATGCCTAATAGCAACATTCAAATCATGAATCTAAGTCCATATATTTAAAATTTGACTTTGGTCAACTCTAAGCACTTTAGGCCACTAGTTCAAGTTCAAGTGCTCCAAAACGTTCCCGAGCTCTTCAGACCCCGTTCCACCCATACCCGCAATTCATAAATCACCAAATGAATCTAAGCGAAGTTCCAAACAGAGAAAAGGAGTTCTAGAACTCTTAATAAACGATTGGATCGTTACATGATTATGATATTGAAATGCAGGTAACAATGGATGGATAGTGGTCTTGTAATTTAAATTCATATACCAAGTGTATTCATATTGTTACATGTTATACATTGTTACACAACATAAACATATTATTTATACTCGGTTATATAGCTAAAATTCCTTATTTACACACTGTATATTTAATGTATATGTAATATATGATGGTGTATAAAATGTATATACACTATTATACAATATGTTATATAGATTTGAAAAATGGATAATGAAAAAGTGAAGATGAATCTATGGGGGCTCGGGGAAGAAGGTAAAAAAAAAAAAATGAACGAGATTTAAATTCATGAAATTTAATGTAAACATATGTTATCTAGTCAAATTGTAAATAATTACATAATTATGCAGATTGTAAATGATTTGTTTACGTTGTATATTTGCAGAGAACCGCAAGAACTCATACATGATTCTATAGCAAGGGAATACAAACGAGGGGAATCTTAGTATCTCAGTTGGTTGGTTATCTGAACTTTCACCTTATTGGTGAGGTTCGATTCTGTTACACCCCGTACTTTTGTACGTTAAGCATCTTCATGAGTTGGTGGTTATAGATTTGGAGAGCGAAATTATCTTCGAGGTTTTACAAGGTTAGACGTGTTCTTCTTGAGTATACGAAGGTCTGAGTTCATGTTTGGTATGTGTTGGAAGGATTAGAGGATAAACGAATCAAAAAGAATACGTTTCGTCGAAGTTGTGTTTTGGCAAGTGGAAATACGGACTGTATATTGGAAATATGGACCGTACTTTGAAATACTGTCCGTACTTCAATAAACAAAGAGGGCGAAATTTTTGTTGGGAAATACGATCAATATATACGGACCGTATATATATACACGGCCAGTATTTTGGACTGTATATATATATACACAGCCAGTATTTTGGACCGTATATATATATATATATACGGCCAGTATTTTTTTGCCGTATTTTATGCATGTCCCAACTCTTTTTTATATATATTTTCGTATACTCCTCATTTTACCTCATTTTCTTCATTTCCCCTGACCTTTAACCTTCTAGAAAACCCTCTCTAACATATCTAATATTCCTAAGTGACAATCAAGGAACCAAAGAGAAGATCACGTGCCTAAAGGTTCTCAAGTGTTGTGAAAGCTTGTTTCTCCTCTTGGAAGTAGCTTTGGAGGATACTTCAAGGTGAAGTAATCTTGGAATTGAAGTGTTCTTGAGTTCTTGAGGTAAGATTCAATCTTAGTTCCATGTTTATGAGTTTATGTGATGGTTATACTAGGTTTGGAGGGAAAGAAGTTGGAGGGAAGGTTCAAATATGAGCTTGAGTTTATGTTGAGAGGTAATCTAAATTGAGCCATGTTGTTAACGTGTTTTTGAGCTAAAATCTTGTTGTATGGATAGTAGTTGACGTTGAGATTGTATTGAGGATGTTATACTTGGTAAAGTGTATTAGTGTCGTATACAAAGCGTATATTGGGTTGTTTTGATGTAGGTGAGTAGTAATGTGAAATTAAAGAGACTTATATAAGGTTGTTATTGTGTTGTTGGCCGTCAGGTGTGCTATAGTGACAAAGGAGATTGGAGTACTAGTCCGACAGACTCGTTGTGGGGTTGTGTTGACAACTTGAGGTATGTTAGGGCTAACTTTCCTTCTTTTGGCATGATCCGTAGGAACGTAACGTAAACGTAACGCTACTCCATAATGACTCTATTCTTAGCAGCTATGGATGTTCTATGTTGATTCATGTTCTAGTAATTTGTTCTTAGCATGTTCTTCTCCAGATTTCATATGCTTCCTAGAGTCACTTGTTTATGGAAATACTATCTCATAACAATGTTCGAAGGTGTAACGACCTTACGCCACTCCGACAGATTCAGGATGTACTCTTATCATACTCATGCATATATATATATATATATATATATATATATATATATATATATATATATATATTGCGTATCTAACGCCTGTCAAGCCTCTGTAGGCATATATATATATATATATATGCATATCATGGCCCCCGAGAGGCGCTTCGTATGTACGGTTGCATTTCATTCATTCTATGTACCTTTATGTTACTTTCATGCCTTACATACTCGCACTTTGGGCATATATATATACACACACAAGGTACCGAGTATGTATATATATATATATATATATATATATACACTTATGCATATCATGGCCCTCAGAGGCAGTTCAGATGTATAGGTTGCATTTCGTTCATCCTATGTACCTTTATGTTACTTTCATGCCTTACATACTCAGTACTTTGTCCGTACTGACGCTCCTTTCTCCTGGGGAACGCTGCGTTTGATGCCCGCAGGTTCAGATAAACAGGGTGACGGTCCGCCTCCGTAGGTTACTGTTCAGCTGATATTGGAGCACTCCCCTTGTCCCGAAGTTGCTGTTGTGTTTTGGTAAGTTATCTTTTATTGTACATATGGGTGTGACGGGGCCCTGTCCCGACCTTATCATGTCGTGTACTCTATTAGAGACTTATAGACAGTTGTGGTACATTTAGACATTGTATGGCCTCTTCGGCCTATATTTTGTTGTATAGTTGTTTATGGTGGCCTTGTCGACTTGTACAGTTTTGCCCAGCATGGTTATATATGTATGTCTTTTGGGCTCGCTCCTTTTCAGTATATTTCTCTTATGATCTAGCAGGTTGTCACCTGACGACCCTAGTGGTTCACCTTTGTTTATAATTATGATATGAAAATATGATTAGCGGTGCTCGGTAAATAAGGCCCGGGTGCCCGTCATGACCCTCCAGTTTGGGTCGTGACAAACTTGGTATCAGAGCAGTTCTGTGCTAGAGTTGTCTACAAGTCGTGTCTAGTAAGAGTCTTGTTTATGGTGTGTTGTGCACCACATTTATAAACAGGAGGTTGCAGGGCATTTAGGATGGTTATCTTTCTTTCTTATCTTAGATCGTGCGTTAGGGCCTTATTAGTGGAATTCATTTTCTAATAACGTATTCTGATTTCAACGATGCTTGTGACGAGGAGCGCTTCAGTTAGCCAGAGAGGCAAGGCTGTGACAGATGAGGGTACCAGTCGGGTGCCACCAGTAGATGTGGGCCAGGGTGAGTCCCAAAGTGAGGCCCCATCTCGGTCTTCTCAGAACCCTTCTGTTCTAGAGCGACCCAGAGGGGTTGCAGCTATAGCAATCCAGTTCCCCCACATGATACACTCGGCTAGGAGATACAGGAAATTATTCTGTTATTGACTCAGTTAGTGGCCGCTCAGGCCCAGCGTCAGGGCATGAGTACCAATTATGTTAATAGGGATGTTAGTGCCAGGGTTCGATACTTCATCAATTTGGACCCTCCAGTATTTACAAGATCGAAACCAGATGAGGACCTGCAGATTTTTTTTAGATCGGATGCAGAGGACATTGAGGGTAATGTATGCTTCTAATACTGAGTCAGTAGAATTAGCTTCCTACTATTTGCGGGATGTTGTCGTTCAGTGGTATAAGACTTAGGAGTTTTCCAGGGGGACTAATGCACCTCCAGCAGTATGAAAGCAGCTCACAGAGGCTTTCCTTCGACACTGTTTGCCAACGAAGACCCAATAGGCTCGAGTTGATTGATTTTTGAATCTACGCCAGGAGAATATGAGTGTTCGGGAGTATAGTCTTCGCTTTAACTCATTAGCCAGGTATGTTTCCACGATATTAGCTGAGATGGAGGATCAGGTACACCGGTTTGTGATTAGACTTGGGCCGCATTTGATTAATGATTGCATGACGGCCTCATTTCAGGAGGGTATGGATATTTCTCGTATTCAAGCATATGCTCAGGGCTTAGAGGAGCGGAAACAGCAGCAGAGCTGATCGAGAGCGTGATAGGGGCCAGAGTAAGAGAGCTAGATTTTTTAGTCCTTTTGGTGAGTACCGGGGCGGTCACAGACGGTAGTTTCCTGGGCGTCCAGCCTATTCAATGGCTAGTGCGCCTTCATAGTTTCCAGGAACGAGATTTGATCGACCCACTTATTCTGGGTCAACCCAGATTTGCAGGGCTTCCAGTTCACAGTTCAGGGGTGATTCTGGTCAGATGAGGCTATCTCTGCCACGATGCGCTCACTGTGGTAAGTTGCACGGTAGATAGTGGCGTTTGGGTTGGGATGTGTGTTATACTTGCGGCCATCCAAGCCATATTATGCGAGATTGTCCGTCGAGAGGTGGTAGAGGTGTAGTTCAGCGGACAGGATCTCTAGCTGGTTTTTCATCATCTATACGCCTTCCTAGGTAGGATCTCAGACATCAGCCGACCGTAATAGAGGTAGATGTCGAGCGTCCAGCTCGAGCGGTCCTCGGAACAAAGATATATGCATTAATTGGTCCGTAGAATCTTGAGTCATCGCCTGATGTTTCTACATGTATATTATCAGTCTTTTCCTATGACGTGTACGCATTGATAGACCCGGGTTTGGAATAGAAACTGAGAAGATTAGGCCTTTTGAGGTGTCTACACCTATTGAAGACCCGATGATAGCAAGATGAGTATACAGGAAGTGAGTAACTATAATATGTAATCGTCATACCGTAGCAGACTTGATTAAGTTGGATGTGGTAGACTTTAATGTTATTATGGGTATGGATTGGTTGGCTTCGTGTTATGCTAACATGGATTGCAGAACAAAGATGGTTTGATTTCAGTTTCCAGGAGAGGCAGTTCTAGAATGAAAAGGTAATACAGCTTCGTCAAGGGGTAAGTTTATTTCCTATCTCAAGGCAAGGAAGATGATCGCAAAAGGTTGTATTTATCACATAGAAGCAAAACCACTAATCCTTCAGTCTGTTCCAATTGTTAGTGAATTCCCAGATGTATCTCCAGACGAACTTCCAGGCATTCCGCCAGAGCGAGAGATTGACTTTGATCTTCCAGTATAGATTGTCATGAGATTCGATAGGAAGGGCAAGCTTATCCCTAGGTGCATCGGGCCGTACAGGATCACCCGCAGAGTAGCCTATGAGCTAGACCTACCTTCAGACTTGGAGTTTGTACATCCGGTCTTCCATGTGTCCATGCTCTATAAGTGCATCAGGGATCCTTCCAGAGTTGTAATCGTAGATGATGTCTAGATTACAGAGCAGTTATCATATGAGAAAGTCTCTGTTGCTATAGACCGAGATTGGGAATGAGGATGATGGGAGAATGGTATTGGATAACTTAAGAGATAGTGCGAAGGATAGCGCTAGCTATGAAAGGGAGCTCCCCGAGGTGCTTATGAGGCCCCACAGGACTAATTGAACATTCGAGGACGAATGTTCTAAAGGGGGGAATGATGTTATACCTCGCATTTTGTACATTCGAATATTCCGAGTCAATTGCGGAAAGTTAACGACAGGGCTATTTTCCAACTTGGTTTTAAGGCACGAGACGCTTATGATTTTATTGGAGGATGTTATAGCCCGTACTTCATACGTTCAAATAATTCGGGATAATTGCGAGAAGTTAAAGGCAAGACTATTTCCAAAATTATTTTAATGTACAAGTGGGTTGTGAATATTATTTATGAACCTTATTAGTATGGAAATATTGGAAAAGGCCAAGGGTAAAAAGGGGTATTCGCAAAATGGTTCATGGTAATATTATGGAAGCCTAGGGGTAAAATGGTAATCTCACAAATATTCAAGAAAATTCTTGAAATTTCCAAGATGGCCATGTGATGAATATATATGGACCAAAGTGTATAAAATAAGACAAGTGGCCACATTTGGTTATTGTAGGAAAATTAGTCTTCTTTGACTAATTCAAAGAAAAGAATTCAAGAAAAAAGGAAGAAATCTCTAGAAAAATGAAGAAGGGGGCATGTGGCCATTTTATATTTAAAGGGGCAAGTATATATATAGAGAAAGATGGCCTATTCTTCATAATTAATTTGGAGAGAAAGAAAGAAAAAAAAAAAAAAAAAAAAAAAAAAGAAGATGAAGAGAGAATATAGTAGTTTAGCCCATGGCAAAAAAAAAAAATTGAGGCCATGGAAATTGATCAAGGAAAAATTATTTCTCCTAGTATTCCTACCAATTCAAGGGTCCTCTTCAACATGGTGTAATTTTTGGAGCAAGAAAACCATTCATACTTGCAAGTTCATGACTTTAGCCAAGAGGAAGACAAATGGAAAAAGGTAAGGAACCGATCCTTCTTTATATGTTATGGATGGTTATGTATATTGTAGTGAGGAAAAATGAATGAAATGCATGAAAAAAAAAGGGATGTGTGTATGCATGGATGTGGCCGTATGGTATGTTGGAATAAGGCACTAATTTTATGTAACATTTTGGTTGTTGTGATCATGAATTTCATATTAGAAATGAATATTTGGTGACTCATGTAGAAGTAGTATTGTGGAGGTGTGATGAATTGATTTTATTTTGGTAGTTTGATTGTTGTGTTGTGAAATCCATAATGTAAAGGGATTGAAAAACCATGAATGTAATATGTTGGAATGGTAGCCGTTTGGAGTAGTGTTGGCCGTGTGTTGTGTTATATGTGTTGTGTCGTATGAGTTGGTCGCGTTGTGTTGTGTTGCATGGAAAGAATGGATTGATTCTATGTGGAATGTTGTTTGTTGTTGTAATGTAAAGGGATGGATGAAAATGCATGAAAATATGTGAGAAGTGGTTATGGTCGGTTAATAGGAGCTTTGGTAAGTTAATGTAAATTGATGTTATTTGACATTCTAGTTGTCGTCGTTGTGGATTATGCGATGATGGAATGTATGGATATTGTTGAGGTTGAAGGTTTCGGATAAAGTAGTATGTTATTTGAGTTGTTGGAAGATTATGTGAATTGAATTGAATTGAATTGGATTGAATTGAATATTGAAGCATTGTTAGAATAATTGTTGGTATTATTGATACTTTGGCCGGGTTGAATTCCCGGATTGTTATTGTTGATTAAAATGAGCCGAGTTGGATTTTGGGGATGGTGTATTTACAGGGGAGGTGCTGCCGAAATTTCGGTAGCCAAGTTTCATTTAAGAATCCAATTCTAAATGCGCTAATCAATGTTTGGTAAACATGACCAAATTGTAGATGTTGGCGGATTTGCAACTTTGAATTTGGAGTAGCATAAGGAGCGGAAAGAGGTATGTAAGGTCTTATCTTTTCTTCCTTGGCATGTCTTAGGCATACTAGGTTGGATACGAGCCTCGGGGACAATTCCTTTCTAGAAATCCGAGATTGAAATTAGTTACTATTCATTCAGTAGAATTGAATTAAATGCTCATGAATAGTTAAAAGAATTGTCTAAACACCTAGAATTTGCATGAATAAGATCCGACTACTCTAAAACTCTCATAAGTAATGTCATGAAACATATTATACGTAAATTGTGTACGCCGCCTCATTTGACTCGAGGTGGGCCCACTATTCCCTAATTTCCTCCTATGGCTCCATTTGGCTTATTTCCGTATTACGGTTAAAGGAAACTCTTGAACATCATTCCGGTAATAGTCGTTTTAACTAATCCCTCGATTCCAAGGCAAGATTTTCTTCATAAAAGTTCCTAAATGTTTTCCAAGGTATTCATTTTTCTCCAATTCCAAGTCTGTACGATTTTGAAAGTCCTTATGACTAAAACAATGACTATGATTCTATGATGATCATGATGAGGTCAAATGTGAGAAAATGACTATGACACGACATGACATGACATGATATGACACGACATGATTTGATATGAGATGATATGCTATGACAGGACACGATATGCTATGATACGACATGATATGATATGATACGAAATGACATGTTCTACGTTCTCTTAATGTTATTCTCCGTTGGTAGTCTCGCCTTATGATTATCGATCCTTCAAGGTGAGGCAAAGCGGCCATGATTACTCCATAATGCGATCGGAGGTTTCCGACCTTTCGTCACTCCGATGGATATATGACTTTCTTTGGGCTCTCATGCATGCCATACCACGTATATGGGTTGGGGGGATGGGATACATGTATATGTGGGGAATGGGAAGGGAAACATGTTTCATTGCCACTCGGTCACCGGCTTATCATCCGGACGCGGGATGCCCGGACGCGGGATATATGGGCGAGCCGACGTATTTCGGCGCTATGTGGGCGAGCCGACTTGTTCGGCGCTATGATACCATATGACCAGACAAGCATGCATGGCATCCGCCCTCAGGGGCACTCATATGCACAGGTCTCAGCTTTACATGATATGTTCCATATGTACAGATTACAGCTTTACAGGATATGTTCCACATGTACAGGTTGCAGCTTTACACATGATATGTCCTATATGTATAGGTTACCTGTTCCATATGCACGACTTACTCTCTTATACGTGATACGTCTCAATGTACGGGATATGCTCTACATCTCCATACCGTTGTTGCACATGATTATGTCTCTTTCTATGTTACCATCCATGTCTTACATACTCGGTACATTGCTCGTGCGACCCCTCTTCTTCGGGGGCGTTTCATTGCGCGCGGAAGTGAACCCGGATGCCGTTTCGTCCGCGCGAGTGAACCATGATGATTTGTTCGGATTAGAGACTTTGCGGAAATGGGTTGTCATGTAGCATAGAAGATGTCCGGTCACGGGGTTGGTAGGCTCCACTTGTCTGGGGTTGCTAGGCTCCAAAAAGTATATGTGCCATGATGATTTGTTCGAGTTAGAGACTTTGCGGACGTCGTGGGTAATGGGTTGTCGGTCGCTCGGCTCCAACGTAGACATGTTATTACGTCTCGTGTTACGAGTATTATATGATGTCAGATTGTACTTGTGGAAAAAAAAATTTCTATGTATTCATTTCTTACTAACTCATTAGTTCATATGTGTAATAGGAATTAGCGGGTTCGCTCGGCTCCGTATATGGGGTCGGGTGCCCATCACACCCTAGTAAAGTCGGGGTGTGACAAAGTGGTATCAGAGCCAGGTCGGTCTAAGGGTTGTCTGCAAAGTCGTGTCCGGTAGAGTCCTGTTTATGGGTGTGAAGCCGGCCACATTTATAAACAGGAGGCTGCGGGGCATCTAGGAATGGTTGACCTTCTTTCTGTCATTGGATCGAGCGATAGAGCCAAGTCATAGGAAATGAAATCCCTTATACTAATCAATGACTTCTGCAGGCGCCAGTATCGATGGAAAAAGGCGAATGATGATATGGAAGTCAAAAGAGGTAAGACCGGATTGAGATATTTGTTTTGTTACGTGGAGCTGGGAGCCAGATAGGAAATAGTTATAGACACAGGCGGAAGGTGATCATCGGGACTGGTAAAGGGTAAAACGGTCATTGTAGAGGAAAGGACGTATTACGAAAATGTCTCGGAAGTTATAAAGTTTTGATTGGCTTCAGACCGAGTAGTAAAGGCCATGTGGGAAAGCGGACGCGAAAATATCAGTGTTAAGGCACCGAACCCCACCAGAGTTTTGAGGTTAAGCGTGCTCAGGTGGGAGCAATTTCAGGATGGGTGACCCCTCTGGGAAGTTTACAAGAAATGCTACATATTCGGACATAAGAAACAAATGAGAAGTTAGGGTAGCCTAAGGGAAACTAGAGCATATGGGATGGTTGGAGACCATAAGAAGACGCATAGGACGAGGCAGACATGCTCGGTGAAGAGACAGGAAGTGCATCACGCCCTAGGAATAGGATAGGCTTGAATAGTGGTTGGACGTATTTTGTGGGCTAGTTAATAGTAATTATATATATGTATATATGAAGGTGTAGGATATCCCAAATATGATTGTATCGGCGGACATGTGAATTCCAGCAACTGAAGTCACGGTACAAAAAGCATTAATCGAGTAAAGGTACCGAAGTTCGAGTGACAACAAGAGTAAACGGTACAAGTGTTGTAAGGTAAGCTATTATTATTCTACTATAGACTGAGATTGGGAATGAGGATGATGGGAGAATGGTATTGGATAACTTAAGAGATAGTGCGAAGGATAGCGCTAGCTATGAAAAGGGAGCTCCCCCGAGGTGCTTATGAGGCCCCACGGGACTAATTGAACATTCGAGGACGAATGTTCCAAACGGGGGAAGGATGTTATACCTCGCATTTTGTACATTCGAATATTCCGAGTCAATTGCGGAAAGTTAACGACAGGGCTATTTTCCAACTTGGTTTTAAGGCACGAGACGCTTATGATTTTATTGGAGGATGTTATAGCCCGTACTTCATACGTTCAAATAATTCGGGATAATTGCGAGAAGTTAAAGGCAAGACTATTTCCAAAATTATTTTAATGTACAAGTGGGTTGTGAATATTATTTATGAACCTTATTAGTATGGAAATATTGGAAAAGGCCAAGGGTAAAAAGGGGTATTCGCAAAATGGTTCATGGTAATATTATGGAAGCCTAGGGGTAAAATGGTAATCTCACAAATATTCAAGAAAATTCTTGAAATTTCCAAGATGGCCATGTGATGAATATATATGGACCAAAGTGTATAAAATAAGACAAGTGGCCACATTTGGTTATTGTAGGAAAATTAGTCTTCTTTGACTAATTCAAAGAAAAGAATTCAAGAAAAAAGGAAGAAATCTCTAGAAAAATGAAGAAGGGGGCATGTGGCCATTTTATATTTAAAGGGGGCAAGTATATATATAGAGAAAGATGGCCTATTCTTCATAATTAATTTGGAGAGAAAGAAAGAACAAAACAAAAAAAAAAAAAAAAAAAAAATGAAGAGAGAATATAGTAGTTTCGGCCATGGCAAAAAAAAAAAAAATTGAGGCCATGGAAATTGATCAAGGAAAAATTATTTCTCCTAGTATTCCTACCAATTCAAGGGTCCTCTTCAACATGGTGTAATTTTTGGAGCAAGAAAACCATTCATACTTGCAAGTTCATGACTTTAGCCAAGAGGAAGACAAATGGAAAAAGGTAAGGAACCGATCCTTCTTTATATGTTATGGATGGTTATGTATATTGTAGTGAGGAAAAATGAATGAAATGCATGAAAAAAAAAGGGATGTGTGTATGCATGGATGTGGCCGTATGGTATGTTGGAATAAGGCACTAATTTTATGTAACATTTTGGTTGTTGTGATCATGAATTTCATATTAGAAATGAATATTTGGTGACTCATGTAGAAGTAGTATTGTGGAGGTGTGATGAATTGATTTTATTTTGGTAGTTTGATTGTTGTGTTGTGAAATCCATAATGTAAAGGGATTGAAAAACCATGAATGTAATATGTTGGAATGGTAGCCGTTTGGAGTAGTGTTGGCCGTGTGTTGTGTTATATGTGTTGTGTCGTATGAGTTGGTCGCGTTGTGTTGTGTTGCATGGAAAGAATGGATTGATTCTATGTGGAATGTTGTTTGTTGTTGTAATGTAAAGGGATGGATGAAAATGCATGAAAATATGTGAGAAGTGGTTATGGTCGGTTAATAGGAGCTTTGGTAAGTTAATGTAAATTGATGTTATTTGACATTCTAGTTGTCGTCGTTGTGGATTATGCGATGATGGAATGTATGGATATTGTTGAGGTTGAAGGTTTCGGATAAAGTAGTATGTTATTTGAGTTGTTGGAAGATTATGTGAATTGAATTGAATTGAATTGGATTGAATTGAATATTGAAGCATTGTTAGAATAATTGTTGGTATTATTGATACTTTGGCCGGGTTGAATTCCGATTGTTATTGTTGATTAAAATGAGCCGAGTTGGATTTTGGGGATGGTGTATTTACAGGGGAAGTGCTGCCGAAATTTCGGTAGCCAAGTTTCATTTAAGAATCCAATTCTAAATGCGCTAATCAATGTTTGGTAAACATGACCAAATTGTAGATTTTGGCGGATTTGCAACCTGAATTTGGAGTAGCAGAAGGAGCGGAAAGAGGTATGTAAGGTCTTATCTTTTCTTCCTTGGCATGTCTTAGGCATACTAGGTTGGATACGAGCCTCGGGGACAATTCCTTTCCTAGAAATCCGAGATTGAAATTAGTTACTATTCATTCAGTAGAATTGAATTAAATGCTCATGAATAGTTAAAAGAATTGTCTAAACACCTAGAATTTGCATGAATAAGATCCGACTACTCTAAAACTCTCATAAGTAATGTCATGAAACATATTATACGTAAATTGTGTACGCCGCCTCATTTGACTCGAGGTGGGCCCACTATTCCCTAATTTCCTCCTATGGCTCCATTTGGCTTATTTCCGTATTACGATTAAAGGAAACTCTTGAACATCATTCCAGCTACTAAGTAATAGTCGTTTTAACTAATCTCTCGATTCCAAGGCAAGATTTTCTTCATAAAAGTTCCTAAATGTTTTCCAAGGTATTCATTTTTCTCCAATTCCAAGCTGTACGATTTTGAAAGTCCTTATGACTAAAACAATGACTATGATTCTATGATGATCATGATGAGGTCAAATGTGAGAAAATGACTATGACACGACATGACATGACATGATATGACACGACATGATTTGATATGAGATGATATGCTATGACAGGACACGATATGATATGATACGAAATGACATGTTCTACGTTCTCTTAATGTTATTCTCCGTTGGTAGTCTCGCCTTATGATTATCGATCCTTCAAGGTGAGGCAAAGCGGCCATGATTACTCCATAATGCGATCGGAGGTTTTAGACCTTTCGTCACTCCGATGGATACATGACTTTCTTTGGGCTCTCACGCCATACTTGTATATGGGTTGGGGGGATGGGATACATGTATACGGGGAATGGGAAGGGAAACATGTTTCATTGCCACCAAGGCCTTATCATCCCGGACGCGGGATGCCCGACGCGGGATATATGGGCGAGCCGACGCATTTCGGCGCTATGTGGGCGAGCCGACTTGTCGGCGCTATGATACCATATGACCGGCAAGCATGCATGGCATCCGCCCTCGGGGGCACTCATATGCACGGTCTCGGCTTTACATGATATGTTCCATATGTACGACATACACTTTACAGGATATGTTCCACATGTACAGGTTGCAGCTTTACACATGATATGTCCTATATGTATAGGTTACCTGTTCCATATGCACAGCTTACTCCCTTATACGTGATACGTCTCAAATGTACAGGATATGCTCTACATCTCCATACTGTTGTTGTTGCATGATTATGTCTCTTTCTATGTTACCATCCATGTCTTACATACTCGGTACATTGCTCGTCCGACCCCTCTTCTTCGGGGGCGCGTTTCATGCCGCGCGGTGAACCCGATGAAGTTGAAGCTAGCATAGAAGATGTCCGGCGGGGTTGGTAGGCTCCACTTGTCTGGAGTGCTGCCGAGTCGGAAGTATATGTGCCATGATGATTTGTTCGAGTTAGAGACTTTGCGGAGACAGTCGTGGGTAATGGGTTGTCGGTCAGTAAGCGGCTCCAACGTCGACATGTTATTACGTCTCGTGTTACGAGTCTTATATGATGTCGATTGTACTTGTGGAAAAAAAAATTATATGTATTCATTTCTTACTAACTCATTAGTTCATATATGTAATAGGAATTAGCGGGTTCGCTCGGCTCCGTATATGGGGTCGGTTGCCCATCACACTCTAGTAAAGTCGGGGTGTGACAGTTTGGAGGGAAAGAAGTTGGAGGGAAGTTTCAAATATGAACTTGAGTTTATGTTGAGAGGTAATCTAACTTGAGCCATGTTGTTAACGTGTTTTTGAGCTAAAATCTTATTGTATGGATAGTAGTTGACGTTGAGATTGTATTGAGGATGTTATACTTGGTATATTTGGAAGAAGAAAGTGTATTAGTGTCATATACAAAGCGTATATTGGGCTGTTTTGATGTAAATCTTGGGGTGAGTAGTGATGTGAAATTAAAGAGACTTATATGAGGCTGTTGTTGTGTTGTTGGCCTTCAGGTGTGCTATAGTGACTTAGGAGATTGGAGTACTACTCCGACAGACTTGTGTGGGGTTGTGTTGAAGACTTGAGGTATGTTAAGGATAACTTTCCTTCTTTTCGCATGATCCATAGGAATGAAACGTAAATGTAATGCTACTCCATAATGACTCTGTTCTTAGCAGCTAGGGATGTTTTATGCTAATTCATGTTCTAGTAATATTGTTCTTAGCAAGTTTTTCTCCAGATTTCATATGCTTCCTAGAGTCACTTGTTTATGGAAATACTATCTCATAACGATGTTCGGAGGTGTAATGACCTTATGTCACTCCAGCAGATTCAGGATATACTCTTATCATACTTATGCATTGCACATATATGTGTATATACACGTACATATAGGCATATATGTATATATAGGTGTTATATATGTGTTATATGTATATATATGTACATATATGTTTATATAGGTGTTATATACGCGTATACTTATATTATATCTATATGGGATATGGGGAAGGTTATGGCGTTATATACGCACTACCACCTGATCAGCTGGCCATATGATGATGATTATGCCCACAGAGGCCGATATGATGATGATTATGCCCACAGAGGCCGATATGATACGATGGGATGCCCTCGGAGGCTTGACAGGCGTTATATGCATATTATTGGCCCTCAAAGGTAGTTCAGATGTGCAAGTTGCATTTCCTTCATCCTACGTATCTTTATGTTACTTTCATGCCTTACATACTCAGTACTTTGTCCGTACTAACGCCTCTTTCGCTTGGGGGACGCTGCGTTTCATGCCCGCGAGTCCGGATATAGACGAGACGATACGCTCTCCGTGAGGTTCTTTGTTGACTAATATTAGAGCACTCCTTATCGGAGTTATTGTTGTTGTGTTGTGGTACGTTATATTTTTGTTATACATATGGGTATGGCGGGGCCATGTCCCGACATTATCATGTCATGTACTCTATTAGAGGCTTGTAGACAATTGTGGTACAGTTAGATGTTGTATGGCCCCCTCAGCCTATATTTTGTTGTATAGTTGTCTATGGTGGCCTTGTCGGCTTGTACAATTTTTCCTAGCATAGTTATATATGTATGTCCTTTGGGCTTGCTTCTTTTCAGTATATTTCTCTTCTGATCTAGCAGGTTGTCACCTGATGACCCTAGTGGTCCACCCTTGTTTATAATTATGATATGAAAGCATGATTAGCGGTACTCGACAAATAAGGCCCGGATGCCCGTCATGGCCCTCCGGTTTGGATCGTGACAGATTCCCCATCTTGTAATCCCCTCCCCAATTCCCCTTCCCCTAATTTCCCCAAAAAAAATAAAAAAAACCATGCAAATGGGTTCACTAACGAGATAGAAGGGTTATTCCCAATACACTAAAAAAGGAGTATCATACATTTTCTTCAAAATCTAGACCAATCCATTAGACCCTCATCTTAGCAATCTATAGCAGCTATTTAGAACTATTACAAACATGGTCAAATGAATCTTAATAACATAATGAGCTTTAATTGGAAATAGCTTCAAGCTTGATTCTTAATCTTTTGTAGCACTCCAAGATCTTGATATCTTCTTCTGTGGATTCTATGTTGCATTATTGTGAATGCTAGGTCTGATCTTATCACTATCGCTTTGATCTTCTTTTTCGTCATTCAACCGATAGATTTGATTTGACTTTTTTGTCAATTTAGACTACCAAGTTAGTAGGAAAAACAAACTAAAAGTGACAAATAAGTTCAATAATTAGAAATGGTGACAAGTTTGACCAGCCAAGGTCAAACTTATCTTAAAAATGTGATTAAATTAAAATGGGACTGAATTATAATTTTTAAAACTTATAATCTTTTACAAAATACATACAAGCCCACACACATTATACAAAATCTTCCAACCCCTACGACCCCAACTTCAGTAGCTCAAAAAAAAAAAAAAAAACCACTTCCTCAGGCGGCAAAACCGGCGACCTCCACCACCATCTCCACTGGCTTCATCTCATTTTTCCTCTTCAAAATCAAGCAATTTGTTCTTTCTCGTCACTGCTGCTGCTCGTTTCTCTCTCTCTCTCTCCATTGCTGCTGCTTCTCTATTCATTCTCAGGTAAAGCTTTTCTTTCACTTGGTTCAAAAGTTAGGGTTTTAAAATCAAAGTGTGAAAATGATGATTTTGGTTAAAGAAGATGAAGAAGAACATGGGTTTGTCTTGAATGTTGTTTGTTTTGTTGTAGTTTGGGGTATTTGTGGCACTTGTTGGAGTTTGTGAGTTTGTAAATAGTGGTTGTGGTTGTAAAATTATGGTTTTTGGTGCTGTTTTTGTTCTTGTTCTCCTTAGTGTTTCGAAAAAAAGGCTTGTAATTTTGTTGATATTTTCAAACAGGAGGTTACAATTGACAAATTCGACACTTGTTTG
>NC_081344.1:18034550-18110462 GCF_029784015.1 Lycium ferocissimum
TCTCCCCCCGACCTTCCAATAACTTCCCCAACCCCAAATCGTAGGATTGATTGATTCATATCTTTTGTAGATGGGTCTTTACCGTAAGAAAACCTATCTTTGAAGTATTCACCAATGACTTTCGTTGTAGTGTGTGGATTATTGGTCGTAATGTGCTCAGAACGACATGTGTGATGCTTTATGTAGATTCTGATACAAAATCTGTTAGAACTTAAAAGCTTCACAGCCCTTAGCCACCACTTGCACTCCGGATGTACACATCCTTCAAGCAATACGCGCAAATTAATCACCTTCTCGATTCTAAAATCTTTCTTCAAGCAAGCAAGTTTCAACGAAGTTGCTAGTGCTTCTTTGTTCTTGAATGACATTCCTTTATAAAAACCTGTTTCATCATCTTGAACATACCTAGACTGTGTTGATTGTGTCACGACCCAACCCCGTAGGCCGTGACTAGTGCCCGATCTGGGCACCCAAACACACCTATCAAACGCTATCTCAAATGATATCAAACGCATCCAAGTATCCAAATGTGGACAAGGCTATGTTTCAAATTTAGATAATTTCGAGAAAAATTTTTGGCGAGTTTTCTTTGTTTTACGGACTATCCAAAATAACCTAACGCGCGAGAAAATACCAACAAAGGCCACACGGGGCCAACAACCCCAACATATATACATACATGCGGACCGGCCGCCGCGGTGAATGGGATCTCCCAAACACAACATATACAAACACAAGCGCATTTAAGTAGGCACAGCCCGCAAACATGTCCACGAGACCTCTAAATACGGACGGACGGTCGGATGGGGACGGGGGGCCCCGCCGTGCCCCGAACGAATATATACAAATGCAATTTAACAAATATATACCAAAAAATATAAGCTCGTAATGAGAGGAGCACTCCAAATAAGAAGAAGGTGTCTAAATAGGTGGATCACCAAGCGTGCGTCCGTATCCGCGGGCATGAAACGCGACCCCAGAAAAGGGGGTCGGTACGAAATATGTCCGAGTATGCAAAAGCGAAAATGTAGTATACAATCGAGATCAAATCGAAATAGGGATACGAAAAATAAATGCATTTCCAAAATATCAAAATGTTACTTCAAAATATAAATCATGCATAGGGCACGAAATATGGTCGCCCGCTGTGATGGCGCCATAACACGCCATAACACCGAAGTTTCAAATCTCACGTTATCTCACATATCATACACGATATCACCAAATATGGTGGAACCCGGCCCTCGAGCGAGGAGCTCGGTGAACCATAAGCACGACGTAACACCGGAATACATCATAATGCGCACGACAACGAACGGCCGAGGAGTAAGCAAACGATATCATAATAGGCACGAGCGGGTAGTGAGTAATCATATGCATAAAATCATTATCATAAATCCAAAAAGATAAGTAAAATAGTCATATTCGAAATCGGAATAATAATTATTACTTTTTGTTTCAAAGTTATCGAATTCACATAAAGGGCGTCGCGGGACCCACGGACGAGTATACACCGAACCGAGCCCGCCTATGAAAAACATACTCATTCTATATCATACAAACTCCTACGAAAATTTCAAAGCAATCCGAGCACACCCGAAAGTTATGGGCGTTTGAACTTTTGGAATCGCTAAAGAATAAGCTTTAAAATCAAAAATCAGCTTTCATGAAATCTTTACAAATTATGAATTCCAAGGATATAAGGATCAATGTTATGGCATATGAGCACAAGAATACCAAGGAAACAAATGCGAATCATAGACAAGCTCGGATTTACGAGAATAGAGTTTCTGAGGCTCGTATCATAGCCTACTTTAGCTAAGGCATGCCAAAAGGAAAGGTTACTTTACATACCTCAAACGCTCTCCAAAATGATCCAAACTCAAGCTAAATCCCACCTATGATTCGGGCTGCCCACGATCTATAAACAAGCCATAAAATGCCAAACATTAGCTAATGACTTTTAGGCCTTAAATTCCAAATTCGCCCTTAATTCTACAGAAATTTGGGCAGCATTTCCCCTGTAAATAGGCTACCCCGAGAATTCAACTCGGCCAAAACAATCAACAACAACAACAATAACCAACCTAGCAACATCAACAACCAATCCGGAAGCAATACAACAACAATAGCTTTCTTTTCCATTATTCAACAACTTACATAAATTCAATTCGACGACTTACCTTCAAGTCAAAATCGACGCTTATACATTCACATACTAACCCGAACCCATACCAACAATATTTAAAGACATCCTAAGCAATTCATACAACATTTCCGACAACCCAAATTTTTCTCCAAGCTGCCCGAATTTAGCCCCAAACCGAGACACCCCTCTAACTTTTTCTTTATTTCCAAATCATGATTTGTATCCACAATTTACATTCTAACAATGCTATTTTCATCAATATACGATTTACTTTAAATGTACAACAACCTCCAAATCAGTCCGCAACAATCACAACATCAATTTGAGTCATAAAACATTCATTTCCAACATAGAATTCATAGCGACGACGACTAAAACATTAAGCGACATTCATTCGTTCATTGTCATATAATGTGACCCATTTCGACCAACACTACACATATACATATATAGATGATTCTCAATTGTTCTTCACCTTACAATGATCATAATAAACTAACTAAGCATTAATTCATCATTTCAATATCACACCACACACACACACCACACTCGAGAACCACAAACCCGAACTCATCTCCAACATTCCATATTTCATGATTTTCCTCCATTATAAGATACTACAACATGAATATAACCTTCATAACACAAAAACAAGATCAAATCTTACCTTTTTCTCTTCAACTTCCAATAGGCTAGGGTTTTCCAAGGATGAAAAACAATGGATTGATCGCTCCAACGATGCTTCCACGCTACTTAGGGACCTCAATATAGTGGGTTTACATCAACGGAAAAATTTTGGAAGAGCTAGAAATGGGGGTTGAATTTTTCTATGGCTGGCCGAGAGCTCCTCCTTGGGGGTTTTCAGCTTTTTCTTTTTTTTTTTTTTTTTGCAAGTGTTGAATGAACTAAAGATGACTAGCAAGTCATCTTTTAATCCCCCCTTGAGTTGTACAAAAATATTGGCCCACATTAATGAGTTGTCCCAATTAAAAGATGACACAAAATGTGTGGGGTCCCTCTCACACTATGCACGGCCAACCATGGAAAAAGTGGATGATTTTCACTTCCAATTTTTATCACTTTTGGTCCCAAATTCTCCTAATTGTTCCATACCAACAAATTCATACACAACTTATATCTCAAAATAAAATCGAAGGTCAAAAATCCCGACTTTGCATCCCGAAATAGTTTTGTCCTTAATTTATCATAATTAAATCCGATTATTCCAATGTACAAAAATACGGTTCCAGCAGTTGTGTAGTGCCTTGTATTTCTCGCACTTCGGAGTAAAGGAATGCGTAATCACCCCACTTTCATTATCCGGGATATCCACATCCACCCCATCCAATTCATTATTTAATACATCTTGTTGGTCTTGAGATAAATTGTTGCTCTCTCTTAGGGCTTCCAACAATGTATACCCTTAAAATGGGCCTAGCTACATCATTCAAATAAGCACGCAAACGAACCTGATCAGTTATCTTAAATGGCAAGACCCTCTGATTTTCAAAAGCGTGGTGCATGTAAGTGATGGCAAGATATTTTGGTTCACAAGTTAATTCGCAATAGGTGATAATTAGGTTCACAAAATCATCAAACACAACATCTCTTTGGACAGTCATCGCTATCGTCTCTAACGTGTCACTACCCTTCCATCGCAAATATATCAATTGTTCTTCTCGATCCATTCACCATGGCAATCAACCCCTATTGTTATTGAGTCTCCCATTAGTGGTGGTTAAGGTACCTGAAGATATTTTATTTAAGAAAAAATTGGTCATGAGAGTACATACCAAACTATAACAAAATGAAACATTTAGCGATGTTGTTCCGCATTATTGACTTGTTGGAACAAATGGACTACTTGTTGTAACGGGTAATAAACTTGTTGCAACAAGTCACTAACTCTGGAGTCTGCTTGATTTTTTGGGGTGCTTTTGGGACCGTAAGATGTCCAATGATTAGTGAGTTGTTGCAACAGTGTGTATTACCTTGCAATAAGTAGTCCACTGTTACTTGACAAGTCAATAATCATTGGAAGCGACTTCGCTTTTTGGGTTCGTTTCGATCGTTGAAGGTGTCCAACAGATTAGTGAGTTGTTGCAACAGAGTTGCAACAGGTGTATTACCTATTGAACAAGTATTACACTTGTTGCAGCAAGTCAATAATATGTTGGAAAAAGATTCAATTTTTTGGGTTTTGTTTCAGACAAAAACTAAAGCTAATTCCAACAGATCATTGAGTTGTTGCAGGTTTTTTATACAATAACGTATTTAGCAATGGTTGCAACAATTACAACAACTACATAATCTGTTGTAGAACTTGCAACAACCACATTATCTGTTGCAACAACTACAACAACTACTGTAAGTTATTGGAAAATCAGTAGATTTATACCCAGATGAAAAAATTGAAATAAAACAATATTTTTTAACTTACCAAATGAGCGGAAAACACTTATGAAGTAATTTCCAGTGCTACACGAACAAAATCCAATCAAAAAATTGCAAAATTGGGTGGTCTCGTTTTTTCTTTCTTGAGTAACAATGGCGGACGAAGAAGAAGAAGATGAAGAAGAAGAAGAAGAATGGAATGAGAGGAAAACACTTATGAAGTAATTCCCAGTGCTGCACGAACGAAATCCAGTCAAAAAATTAGAAAATCGGGTGGTCTTGTTTTTTTTTTTTCTTGAGCAACAATGGCGGACGAAGAAGAAGAAGAAGAAGAAAGCAAAACAGTGGACGGCGAAGAAGAAGAAGAAGAAACCATCAGAATAAGAAGAAGCAAGAAGAAGAAGAAGAAACGAAGCAAAAAAGAAGAGGCAAAAATGGTGGAAACGGTGCAGGCAAAAAGAAAAATTGGCGCTTTTTTTGCTTTGTAGGGTTTATATGGGTTGGGTCAAAGTGTTAAAAACAAAACTTGGGAGCAAAGTGTAAAAAATAAAGCTTGGGGTCAAAGTGTTAAAAATATAACTTTGGGACAAGTCAAAATTCCCTAATCACTAATCTAAAGTTATCACCCCGACTCAATTAAAAAAATTAGAGTTACCCCAACTCAATTTTGTGACTTTTTTTCACCCTTAATTAAATGGTCCAAGTTACTACTCTGCATCAAATATGCTCCTAGCCTTTTTTTAAGCATTCTCTTTTAGATCTAAGGCCCTAATTTCACCTTTTGAGCTATTTTAATTTAATCTTGGGCAATTCACTGGAATGCCTTTATTTCGAGGTGGTCTTTAATTTTTGCCCATCAAATTGAATTTTTTTTCCTTCACCTAAAAATTCCTAGGTTCCAGGGTCGAACTCTCGCTCAGTCAACAATTAAAAAAAAAAATCGCAAGGCAGAGTTTGAATTCACAAGGCAGAGTTTACCTTAAGTTAACATTGCAGGCAAACTCTTCCTTGTACGCAAACTCTGTCTTATAAAGATCGCATGTAAACTCTGCCTTACACGACAGAGTTTGCCTTAAGGTAGCATTGCAGGCAAACTCTTCCTTGTATGCAAACTCTGCCTTAAGGTAGCATTGCATGCAAAAATAAGGCAGAGTTTTGCCTTAAGGTAGTATTGCATGCAAATTCTGCCTTGCGAATATTTTTTAAATTTTTGACTGAACGGGAGTTCGAACCCGGAAGATCGGGATATTTTCGGCCATTGAGGGTCAAAAATTAAAAACCAGCGCCTTTGAAGGGCAAAAATCAAAGACCAGCAACTTGAGGGGCAAAAATTAAAGACCAGCACTTTTGAAGGACAATCCGTGCAAACAAAATGTTTAGTCTTCAGAGATTCATGTATTGACTCATTTCGGTTAACTCAAACTTTTGGCATTAAACTACTACTTTTATTAATTTAATTTATGTGAAATCCATGCATTATTTTAAGTGAAATAGCCTGTAAAATAAAATCTGTGTATTAATAACTTAGAGGCAACATTGTCTAGAGGAAAAAATAACTTTGATGTTAGGAATTTTTGTAGAAAATAAATTTCAGAAACATGGAAGAAATAAATTGGTTTTTATAGTGTAATCATTTTCTTTAAGGAATTTAGAGCCTACTTGGATTGCCTTATTTTAGGTATTTTTAAGTCAAAATAGCTCTTAAGCACTTTTATAGTGTTTGGATAAAATAAAAAAGGTGCTTTTAAGCACTTATTTTTAAGTCAAAATAGCCAAAATAAGCCAAAAGCCATAAACTATAAGCCATAAGTTAGGGTTCCTAACTTATAAGTCTATTCAAGCAGGCTCTTAAACCTTCCATTATGTCGCTACAGCGATTCTGGTAGAATTCCTTCAGGATAAATTCAAGTTCCAGTTAGCTATTGATTATAATTTCCCACAAAAACATTTTTTGGGATTACAGAAAGCAGTGGAAGAGGAGAAGATAAAAATCTGATGATTGTGTATTTCGTTTGGGGAGGAAATAGATATTTATAAAACCTCTTCGTGCATGTTATTACTAATAGACAAACCTTTTCATAAAAGCCATCTCTTAAAACTCAACAATCATCTTATTTAACTTCAAAATCTGTTAAAACTATTTTTATTAGAATAAAAACTGTTTAAAAAGATGACTGAAATTTAATTAATTTGGGGCTACCCAAAATACCGTGTTTGCCTGTTTAATCATGTAGTCAAACTTTGATTTTCCTCCAAAACTTTCCTCAAATAAGACAAGAAGTGTTTAAAAAACACTAAACACTTCTACTACCTTCTTCTATTTTAGTAATAATAATGATGAGGGGCAAACTTCATTTCTCTTAGATACTCCCATCAAACACTAATTTAACAATCTCCACATGATTTCAATAATATTATTTATCATATAAAAATTCTGAATTAATTCCCTAGATGATCACTCAAATTTGGGAAATTATCTACAAATATCACTTTTATTTCTTTTAGGACAACAAAATAACTCAACTATCACTATTTTCCTTAAAATACACTAAACACCTCAAAAGTCTTATTCTCTCCTAATTAACATGCCATGTCATTAAAGCCCATTTTGAGGGAAGGAGACTTTTGAGGTGTTTAGTGTATTTTGAGGAAAATAGTGATAGGTGAGTGACTTTATTATCCTAAAAGAATCAAAAGTGATATTTGTAAAAGAATTTTACAAACTTGAGTGATCTTATGGGGAATTAACTCAAAAATTCTTACATTATTATTTTATTCATCGAATAACAAGTTGTCTATTATTATCTGCAGTATATTTATCTTTCCATAACTAGCCGTCAATAAAACCATGTGCTATTGCGGATCTAAAGGAAGTGAGCTGGGATTAAATTAATAGTCGTACATAGTAGTCTCGAGCAGTGAAATAGGCAATAGGTAGTTCAACAAACTGTACCAAACGGTCGGCACTCGGCAGCCACATTTGGCGCACTCCTATCTCTTTCTATTTTGCTCCCTGAGGTGTCTAGTATCCGCATTAGCGCATTCCTATTTCATTCAACTCTTAAACACCTTAATCATTGCAAAGGATTAATAGTATATAATGAGTAAATATGTACCCGTTTCCGATGTTTACGTTAAATAAATTCAAGTTATTATGGTTCAGTGAATTAATAAAGTAAAAGAATTACTCATTATTAAATAATTATGGTTATGTGCTTTTTCTATTCTGGATTGGTGCCTTTACAATTCTCGATCAATTTAATCACCAGTTGGATTTAGAATTTAAATGGCGTAAGTTTAATTTTGAATTAAAATATGAAATTTAAAATGTATATTTAATTATATTTGTTTTTGCCCAATATGTAAGTTCGATTGGGAAGCACTCAATTCTATCAAATTCGCAAATTCATGATTAGATTACCACTAACTCTAAGCACGAATTATGTTAAATCCAAATGATAGTAATTAACAACAAATAACTGGTGCTGCTGTTGCTATTCTAACCACAATTACGAGATTCATATTCTTAGGATCGGATCCTCGCATCTTCAATTTATTCATAGTATGTCCAATGTATTTCTCCTATTACTAAATATGAGTCTCAATTGAAATCAATCGTGTTTCACATCGAATATGCAGAAAGAGCTCATTGAAATATATAAGAAAAGAAAAATAAGCTTTTATATAGTAAGGAACATTTTCTTTTTTTGGTCCACTATAGTAAGGAATATCTCAGTGAATAAGCTCATGAGATTCATCAATTTAAAAGACATTACCCCTTCCTTCAAAATGTCAATCTAAAACCTCGAATTATCAAGCATAAATGAATTAACTAAAAGAAAAAGTTTTGTTGAAGTTGTGTGACCATCAATCAGCTCAACTTAAGACGTTAGAGAGAGCATATTTTTTTATTTACTCAATTAATTTTCATGTCTAAATCTTTTTGTTCATGGTCTAAATATGTGAAAATGTTTTATTTTTATGGTTACAGTGAGATTCAATTCTATGACCTTTGCTTGCTCTGCTATCATATTGAAATTGTGTGTCCATATCATCTAAATACTTAAGCTATATATTAAAGAGAGAGACTTTTATTTACTTAATTATAGTCGCAAATAAATGTAAGTCTCAAGTTAATAGACGTTTTCCGTACAATATTGTAATTTTTTAAATTTAGCAATGGATAAAAGCATTATTATTAATTCTCATTTTTCAAGAATGTAGGTATTTGCTTTCAAAGCGAACTCCATGCAGCCGATGATAGTTGTCTGGATTCTTCTGTCGAGATGCATATATCAATTATCTGAGGTCCAAATATTATTCAGGTTACAAGTAGAATATTTTAGTTAGTTTCATCTTTTTTTTATTTGAAAAGTAGAATATTTTAGTTAGTTTCATCTTTTTTTTATTTGAATTCCTTTTCAACTAGTAACGAATGGAGAATCTGAGAGTTTGATTTCTTAGAAGGTCACTCAACTATCATAATTGTAACACAAAAGTCACTTAACTTTATTTTGTAATTGGAAAGTCACTCAACTTTTATTTTTGTAACACAAAAGTTACTTAACTTTGTTTTTTAACTGGAAAGTCATTCAACTTTCATCTTTGTAACACAAAAGTCATTCAACTCATCTTAGTCAACTTTTGCTGACGTGATATTTTTTTAAAAGTTAAATTCTTATTTAATATAAACCCACCTATTTTTATCATTTAGTGATCCGCCCCACTAAACTGACCTGCTATTCAAATTTTTATAACAAAACACTAAGGACTGAAATTTTAATAGTAATTTTTTACTGGTAACATGGCTGGATTCTCCTCCCTACTCAAGCCTTAAAATTTTGCCTCAAGTTCATCTTGTTACTATGACATTACTGCTAAGCTATTTGCAAGTAGTAACAGTTCTTCAAGGAAATTTATACATTCTATTCACAAAATAATAGGCAAATCAACTGAATCTAGTTGTACCTTTGTTCTTTTCATCTATGATATATTCAGAATACAATTCCCTTGAGCAAGCAGCTTAAATTTTGCAAGGAATACCATAAGAAGATGATAGTGATTGCGGGGAAAGTAAATGTCATATCGATAATCAACGTTTCAATTCACTTAGTTAATGCAGAAACCAGGAAGTAGTAATTTTGTTCAAAATTACTATATTAATCTTCTGCTCTACAAAATTTACACTACTAATCAGTTCTCAGACATCCTCATCAAGTCCTACACTAAATTCATTGGATAGCGGGTCAGGTCAGTGGGACGGGTCACTAAATGGTAAAAATGGGTGAATTTATATTAAATAAGGATTTAACTTTTAAAAAAAATGTCACGTCAAAGAAAAGTTGACTAAAATGAGTTGAATGACTTTTGTGTTACAAAGATGAAACTTGAGTGGCTTTTCAGTTAAAAAATAAAGTTAAGTGACTTTTGTGTTACAAAGATGAAAGTTGAGTGACTTTCCAGTTACAAAACAAAATTAAGTGACTTTTGTGTTACAATTACGATAGTTGAGTGACCTTCTGAAAAATCAACTCTAGTCTGATATAATCATTAATCAAATAGTATTGTCTTTTCTTCTGATCCCTTTAACGTATTTGCATTTTACTGAATAAAGTAATGGCAAATAGTTTAGACATGAATTCATAATATACACGTTTCATTTAGAGGAACAATATTAATTGATGTTACAGGACACAAGTACTAGAGCAGACAGAATTCAAATGATTCCTTCAGTAGGTAATAGTTTAGACATGAATTCATAATATACACGTTTCATTTGGAGGAACAATATTAATTGATGTTACAGGACACGAGTATTACAGCAGACAGAATTGAAATGATTCCTTTAGTAGGTAATTATAAGACTCACAATAGTAGCGTTTAAAATTAACTGGATGAAGAAATTAAATATACAACTTGAATTAAAAATTAAGAAAGTAGGGTCCAAGGCAAAGGATTTTGCACTTTCTTGCAGCCAGATATAAACTCATTGCTGAATATTTTTTCTGTCTGCTTATTGACGTCATTGCTTCAATGAAGTGTTAGATTTTGCATCCTGCATGTGTACATATATACAAAGAGAAATAATTAGAATAAATTAGCTAATAAACTTGAACTAGAGATATTCTTAAAATCTGCATGCAGAGCACAAATGTTTGTAGGAAGTACTGAGATAAGAACTACTAATTTTTAATGTGCAAGGAAAAATTTACCAACTTGATCTTAAAATTAAGAAGATAATTACCAACTTTATTCACATTCTTTGATATACCTACTCCACCCACATAGGATAACTAAGAACTATATAGGGACTTAACGGTCCTTCATAGTTGTTGGTATCATTTTTTTTCCCATAACGATGGTGTTCAGATCAATTTGTGCCTACACATCAATTATTCAACTACAGATCTGTCATCTTCCACTAGTATAGATATCAAGTGTCTGTACCACCAAGATTTGTTGGTGTCATCAAAAGCGAACTCAAAATTTAAATCTGATGGATTCAATACTTATGTTATCATCGCTGAATTTATTCTACCTTCACAAATATGATTCAAAACTAAGTATTTCCTCATCTTTTTTGTGATTTTTACTCTTATATATCTATATTTCATAAAATAAAATATTAAGTTCAATTGACCCCATGGAAATTAAATTACATATGCCTGGAGGTGTCACTATTATGATGTTCGTGTTAAGAATATGTAATAATTAAGTAGGTATGTTCCCTGTGAAGGTGACCCCTCAACCTAACCCTACTACCCCCACCACTGTTCTTTAATGGTTTATCACTTTAGCACTACAGTACGTTTTAATGTTAGTGATACCTGCATGGTTTAAGTATTGTCCAATACCACATAGTAGTACATTGTTTTGGTTTTGAGGTGCAAACACATAACACGACACTTGATATTTAAGCCATTACATTCTGAAAGACCAATTTCATATATATTCTACTAGCATTAGCTTATATATTTGACCATAAGAATTTTTCAAAAACCTATTATGGATAATTGGTCCTGGACAAATGTAGTATCCTCGTACAACGACCAGTTAAACTATACCAATGATCAATCCATAATGTCAGTGTGTATAACTTAAATTTGTTTGATCGTATAGACTAACTAACATACCTTTAATCATACCTTTAATCATAGTGTTAGTCAGAAGTGGAATGGCTTCCTCCAGTATTCTTGTATTTGGGGAAGGGCACCCTACCACTCTCAATATAAAAAACATCCTCCAGAAGTTTTTCATAGTGTCGTTTCACTTCTTCAGCAGTTTTGCCTCCAACTGCTTTCGCAATATTAGACCAACGATCACGAGTTTCCTTGTCATACACTGCCAATGCCTTCTCAAAAGCCTTGTTCTGTTTTGCTGTCCACGACCCTGAAGAACCCTGTTGAGACGACATTGAGCTCATGATGAGGTATTTTTTGTTAACTTCAATAAGTTGTGAAAATGGATGTCAATGGCTTGAAGGGAAGAGCTTACAAGAAAAAGATAGTTAAGCAGAGTTGGTATGTTGTGAAAACAGAGATTGCAAAGGGCTACTTATATAAGGAGTGAGAATGCACCTAGGGTATGGCATGATAGTCAATAATAAAGTTTGTAAAAATCTAGGGAGATCAAAGATTTGTGGACATATTTACTCGGTACCTAGTAGAGAATATCGGCTATTTCGGTGAAATAGTCAAGGTGCAAATGAGTTGACGCGTTATCAAGAAAGAGAAAAAAGGGTGAGAGGGGGGTCCAAAAAGTTATTGCAAGAATTTTGGTGATTTGTATCCTTAGGAACCACAAGAGAAGCTGGAGAAAGAACATTCACATAACCATGAGCATGAGAATCAGTATCCCCTGAACAAAATTTTCAGTTACACCTCTTCTTTTCATATAGATCTTTTCTCTATTACAGGAGCCACAAAAATTACAGTCATACAGTGTACTCAAAATCTAATGAGTTTTACTAGTCCTTTTCTTCCAGATAGCATATTAATAAATAATAACCTCAGCCTATTGGGACTGAGTCACATGGTTGGTTTATGGGGATTAATGCCTAGTAACTCTATTATTGTAATTAGATGGATGCAGTAGATTAGTCCTTGAGGAATAAGCACACTACTTGGCAAAAAAAAATATCTGCAAAAAGAACCTCATCGCTGTAGATATATCTTTAATTTGTTACGGCAATCGAGAATCATTATTATCTGGTTTAATTTATATATTCCAAAATATTGACTTAAAAAATGAGATAGGGCCCAAATTAACAAGCCGTACAGCAGGAGCTTTCACGAGAGTGCCTCAATGCTAGTTACAGAGTTCAGTCTGATGAAGAGATTGCCTTAGATATCATGAGCATTCGAACTAGAGCCCAGCTAGCTAGAGTTAAATTTTATGAGTTCTGAATTCTAAAATGATAATTTTAAGTATTAATTAGTGAATTCTAAATTTATTATTTGTAAATTTTAGTGAATTTTTTAACATAAATATAATATTTGAGCAAAAGCTACTGAGTTTGGCAGAATTTGTATCCGAACCAGTGTTTTAAAAGCGGGGGCGTGAGGTTGGGCATTTTACTTAGTACAGGGGGAGGCGTAAGCCCCGAGGCAGGGAGCGTAAGTAGGGGATGATCCATCCTTTGGGGTGGGGGTGGCATGGCACCCCCTCGATTAATAATTTTTTTATATACTTATGTTGTAATTGCTTAAATTAGGTTAAATATTTGATCCGTCACCCCCAAATGTAAATTAGACAAAGGTGCCACGGCTGGTAGACACAAGTTTAAATATATCTTTAACATTTTCCTATTCCCGATTTTCTTTGCGCTTTTTACTTCCTTTGTACCAGTTATTCCCTTTTCGGCCCTCCCAATTTTCTATTTATCTTTTATTATTTATATTGTCTTTCCTCTTTTCTATTATTTTATCTGTGATCTTTAACGAGAACGCACAAATAGAAACTTCAAAATCCCTTAAATTAAGCATTTCTCTTAATCTCAAATCTGTGAGTATTTAAATCGAAAAACTTGGGTTTCAATGGAAATTTTGGATTGAGATCAAAATTCATTTTTTTTAATAATTTCTTTTGTTTATTACTCACTCCGTCCATGTTTACTTGTCTATATTTGACTTGGGACACTCTTAATAAGCAATTAAGCAATAAATAAAATGAGAAATGAATTGGAGTACTTACTAATAAGGGTAAAATAGGTATAAAATGGTAAATTATTTCTTGATTTTTCAAATTATATAACTTACAAGTAAAAGTGGACCTATAATTTTATTATAATGGACAAAGAAAAATGGACGGAGGGAGTGTATTATAAAAATTTATGCTATTCTATAATTGTTAAATTCAATTTAAATTACTCTACTACTTAAATTGTGATGGAAACTTCGTAAGCACTACTTAGAAAAACATGAAATTTATGATTTATTGTTGAGAACTTATAGTTTATCTAATTCTACATTTACTTATGGGGTGTATTTACATATTGAAGAGTTTTTCTATTATTTTTCTTATTTTGATTGGTGTAATTTCCTTATTGAAGATGTTATTTTACTTGTG
Source organism: Lycium ferocissimum (assembly GCF_029784015.1). NCBI lineage: Eukaryota > Viridiplantae > Streptophyta > Magnoliopsida > Solanales > Solanaceae > Lycium > Lycium ferocissimum. Next base: position 18,048,661 of record NC_081344.1, read on the forward strand.
CAAATTCATTTTTTAATATACATAAGAGATGCAAGTTCCTCGGTGAAATTGTTGATTTTACTTCTGTTGTTAATGGGTGTTAATGAGTGTGATTCCTTGTTTAAGATGCTAATTATGTTCGTTTCTTGATTTTTGAGATGTAATTTTCATATTTGCAAATAATAAAAAGCCTATTAAGTTGACCCGAATAAACTAAAAAGAGATGGACCCGACCCAAATACACGTTCCTAACAAGATGTACATTGAAAAAAATTGTGCAGACCGGCCACTTTCAAATCCTAGATTTGCCTCTGAGCGTAAGCCTCATGAATCTTTAATTTTTAACTTTATAATGTTGTAAAATAGTGTAATAACACAAAAATCATAAAAAATATATCAATTATTTAAAAAATTCAAAACATGATTAAAGAAACTTATAGAAAACAAAACTTCTAACATGATTTTACAAGTATAGATAATGCAATGATTTAAAAGTTATTATGAGAAGCAAACCAACTCTAACATCTTAACTGCAAAAAAAAAAAAATCACAATTTTTAAAGCATATTACTGTCATACTATGCAATTTACCTCCCTAAAAGAAAAACAATCAATAAACTTTATCATATTATAATTAAAACATTACTCCTTCATGAATAAAAACAAAATTACTTTCAAATAATAAACTATGATAATTTTGAGACAGAGAACAAAAACGTGAAAACCAATGACAAGTGAATATGTAAGATTCGTCTATGAATTTTTAAAAGAACTGTTAAGTGATATTCACTCTCACAGTGTTCTCAAATAGTCAATATGCAATACTACGACTTGTTATTTGAGTTATTCTCGACCGTCTTATTTCTATTGATAAAGAAAACTATTAAGCATTATTCATTTAATAAAGAATTATGAGGGTCAATAATGTTAACTGATGAATTGACGCACAATTTGTGTAAGAACTCTTAGGCTAGTCCCAAGCGTTAGGCGCTAGGTGTGCTTAGGGCGTATAGTCGGGCGCTTAGGGCGTAAGCCTCATAGAATTAAGCCCCACACTTAATTCCCGAGGCGTTTTGCTAGTGCCCAGGCGAATCTCAGAACTGCCTTTTAAAACACTTATCCGAACTTTTAGCTATGCCATCGAACACAGCTCAACTTACTAATTTTCAGCCTTTGAGATGGGTGTTATGATAGTTGAAATATCTTCATTTATAATTAAACGTTTTAAGTTCAAACTCTGAAAATCGAATACAGCATTTACCTCATCAAAGGACCTATCAATGCGAATTCAGATGAACCGAGGAATGAACTTCCGGTACTTGATGATTAAATTGAAAAAGGAGAGAACACTATGATCTTTGGGTACATATTTTGTAATATTGTGTACTTTCTTATGAAAATAACTTTTCAAGATCGTAAAGCTGCCCACTTCCTGGCCGTCCGTACAATGATTGTGCAGTGTTATCCTGAACCTTTGTGTTTTTTAGCAATAGTAGTACAAGCAAATCCAAACCTGGTGTCTCTCCTGATTGGCTTTTTGCATCAGTCCACAGCAATCCTATGTACAGTTTAGTTTAATTTCAAAGATGGTCATCAAACTAATAATCTATACAACGAAAGTTCTAACACTAAATATCAATAACAAAAAAAACACACATCAAATATATAATTAGCCGGAAGTTGGGTGGGATGAGTAGGATCTTTCCACCCAAATCAAAGTTTTGAATTTGAGTCTTGAGAATATATTATTATTTTTTTAGTAAGAGCGGTTGCCTCTTTAATGGGTTTCAAGTGGCGCAATTTCGAATCAGCTGAGCCTCAAAAAGGAAATCGACACTATGTGCAAAACTAAAAAAGAAATATTGTCCCTAGATTTCACATAAGCTAAAATTATCGGAATTAAAATACATCAACCGGGCGCTCGAAAGTAAAACTAAGCTACCATATATGATAAAAATATTCTCGTAATCTCTTACCCCTACTAATATAAACAGGGGTGAATTAAAAATATTATAAAGATGGATGCACTTTTATGAACTTGTGATCCAAAGCAATTTTTGAATCCCATTTGCCACTAAAATTCTCCTTTTATTTTAAGAGGTTCAACATTACCTGAAAATTTTGTTTAATTACTTTACTTGTGCAGTATAACTTTTTAACAAAGAGAATTCAATTAAAATTGTTTCCCACTATCTAATTCCGGCCATGTATGTGCTATACATGTTAGGTGATCTGGCCCTTCCTCAAACCAAATAATAGCAAAACCTTAGTGTATAGGGCTGTTTTTTAATGAGGTCTACCACATTGACCATACAGCCAGTAATATGGCCAGTCAATGTATATCATTAAAACATGAAAGGTAGGCACATTGACCGTAGGTTATTACTTCTTCCGGATTAAAAAAAAAAGTATCCACTTAACTTTTTTTTTGAGTAAAAAAAAAGTGTCCACTTATCAAATCAAGAAAGAATTAACCTTATTTTTTCAGATTTGCCCCTATTAAGTGCTATATGATCAAATTTCAGTGCCTATTTAATTAGGGGTAATTTAATCAAATTACTTATTTTTGTCTAAGAGTTAGCATTTTCTTAAAGGGTGTGCAAATAGCTAAGTGGGCTCTTGTTTTGATCCTGAGTAATTAACTTTGAAAATATGATGTTGAATTATCAATAGACCTAAAAGGGATTGCATTAATGGGGAGGAGATAAAAAAATATCTCATGAGTTGGAATATTAAATATGAAGGGACAGCAAAATCAAAACGTTTGCAGTGCAACACCATACAATATGAGGCAGCAAGTGGATGAGACTAGTTATATCTTACGGTCCTTTGATTGTCGGCTAAATAAACCTCCCAAATAGACTATACTTCGTGTCTTTTTCCATAGTAGAATCCATTCGACCAACTTTTTGAATTGATTCGACTTAAATTGCACCAATTGGCTGAATAAAAAAAATTCGGTGCTGCCTCTTTCATTCTTGATTATGCCACAGTTCACATTTTACTTGACTTTAGACCACGCAATTAAAGCAAAAAATAACCAATTTCAGTAGTACTGTACGCAAGTAAAAAGTACTATTAATGATAAATTGACAGGTTATAAGCTGAATTTGGACAGACCAATTAATCCGTCCAGATATTATTTGGGTTGAGAATCGAGATAAACTAGATCGAAATTAGCCAAATAATGGATCGTAATTCAACCCGCACAACTTTTACCAGAGTAATATTTAGTTATTTTGTTATGATTATTTAGATGAGTTGAATTGGACGATTCAAAAAAAATTTGAGTTAATAAATTGACGGTCAATACCCCACTCAAACTTAAACGAATCATATTTTCATGGGATAGTCTTGCTACCACCAGTATCTACCTACGTTACAGCTCGAATTGTATGTGAATTTGGATTCGGAGCTATGGAGATTCTAATGCTTTGTTTTTTAATCCCAAATTGATGATGTTTGTTTTGCTTTATATTTGTTCCATGCACTATTGTCAATACAAATATTGAACATTGAAAAAAAAATCAACTAAAAACAATAGAAAATATAAGTATATATTACATGTTTTAAAAAGAGTAATATTTTATTGACAGAAATGTTTAGTGAATTTTACGGTGAAACGGCGTTAGATGACACTTTTGGCGAAGATAAGAAGAAATTTGTTCGATAGCCGCTTAGAAGACTAGCTATATAGATTCTGTGTCAACCTTGCATATTGTTCACTGGGCAGAGACAGGTAGGAGCAAGGAGGTTCATCAAAACTTCCTTTGGTAGAAAATTATTGGTATATATAAGATTAAAATTATTTTGTTATGTATATAAAATTATTTTATAGAGAGAGAGAGAGTAAATGTTGAATCCCTTTGGCCTCTTCGTGTGTTTAATTATTTTTTCATAGTTTGAACCTCCTTACTTAGTAAAATTTCTGATACCGCCACTGAATTTGTTTATCCGTTTACTACAACGTTGATTAATAAAATGATCTAAAACATTCCTCAAAAGGATGAATAGCTTCAACTTCAAACCATAAACAAATTAACTTTAGGACAAAGGTGGCGGAATACAGGCATAAATAGCGGAAGCAAATAACCAGGATCGAACTTACATGTAATATAAACAACACATAATCACAGATTTTAATCAAACATAAAATCAATACTTATCTCTTGAAGCGTGACCGCGACCATGAATCGAACCTTCAATCACGAGCAGAAACCATATACGAGATCATTCTCCAGTTCCACGGCCTGCAGTCCTTTGTTATGTAACCTAACTAGCCTTTGGACTGTGAATACTTGTGTGGGCAAGTATTACGGCTTAGGAAAAAACGTCCCTCTTAGGGCTGAAAAGCATATTATATATAACCACGTTTTAGGGTGCAAACCCTAGTCCAAAACGTGAGGGCTTGCTTTTTCCCAAAGAATATTATTTTTCAAGTCCAAGATTAATTAGGCATAGCAGGGACCACAGATTTAATAATGAGACTTCCAATTGGTATTAATTCAGAATATCAATGATTAATCCTACCAAAATAAATTACAATTTATTCCACTAAAAAACTGTAATTGCACTCCTCAGTTTAATTTCAAAATCTTTCATTAAATCTTATTTAACTTCCCGTGTTAAGATTACAAATACCAATCAATTAAATTAAATTAATGACAATTTAATTCATTGACTAATCTAACCCTTTATATTTCCGCTTAACTTATATCATGTGATGGATACAAAATTCACCTGCAGGGTTTTCATATGAGACTTATAAGCATTCATAAAGGGGTATCATTAATCTCAAAGTCGAGATATGGATTCTATCAACTAATTATTATTTCACAAATGTATTTTGCCATTATCCAATTTACCAGGAATACATAGGCCTACAATTGAGTCGTACCTTTTAATAAATCAAAATAATGAACAAATCACATTGATCGTAATAATTATATCAAGATTAAGAGTATAAGTACATTTAATGAACACTTATCTCTACTTGGTCCGTTCAATACATATAAAATGTACGAGCACAAGAAGACAAAACTATACCGTTCCCATAATGAAGATACATTATATTTAATCTTGTGCTACAATCATACTGATGGCTTTGTCCAATTTCCATCTTAGATTGTGAACATAAACTTTATACTTATAAGAACCGATGATTTAATCTTCCGTGTATAAGCAAAACTCTATACACTAAATCTACTATATAAGTAAATGACACACATACTAGTACATGATCTATTTAACTCTTTATTAAAAATTGAATAAATAATTATGCTATAATAAATCCTATCTCCAAATACATGATTAATAGTATATATCCCAACAAAAGGAAAGTGGTTTGTGGCCCTCCCATCAAGCAGCTAGCTAAAAGATTAATTTGCACCACTTGTATTGTATCCGAACAAGGCCTATTTGCTTATGATTAGTTGACAACTACTGGAGCAATTTTTGAAGAATATTCCAAAGTAAAAAACAAGAAGAAATTAAAGCTTCAAAGAATACGCATTTTCTGGAGATATTTACATAGAGTATTCCATTTTTGTGAAGCAACATATGTGGAGTCCTTTCCTTTCTGAGTCTCCTGGCTAGTGAGATCTAGGGTGGTCCATTTCCAGCTTGCAGTGTGCGAACCTTGTATGATACATGGTCCAAACTTCAACCCATAATCTAGGAAATACTTGTTGGAAGAAAGAATAAAAATTGAATAGTATCTCTAGAGGAGAATAAAAATTGAATAGTATCTCCAGAGGAAAGGATCCCTTTTTAAAAAAAAAAGTAAAATTGCCTCCGGTGAATATAGACCGGTTTGGTTCGGCTTTTTCATTTACCAAATCAAACCAATTATATTAGCTTTTTAAGGAGTCATTTGGACATGGTTTGAAATCATATTTGGACACGTAATTTAGATATCTTAAGTTGTATTTTCTCTTAGAAACGTAAAAACCCACAAGTTGTGAAAACTATCAAAACATTCTAAATTCTTGTACAATCTTATCAAATGAGCAAGTCATAGTTCATAACAAAATTAATACGCTACTAGAAGGCCTTTCTAAAAAATATAACATCAATTGATCAAACTTTAGTTCAATAAAAACGAAAATTTAACATGAATAGTAATGTAACTACTCTTTAATATAATCCTCACACATGGTAGACATAAAAATAAAGGTTGGTTGAAGTTAATGAGGTTGGTAAATGGTTGGTGAGAGTAATTGTTAAAAATATTTACCAACTCATGGGTCAAGTTTTATATTTAAAATTTTTAAAACCATGGTTTCAAACCCTAAATCATTCCTTTTTGGATGATTTGGGGTTTCAAACCATGAGATGAAATGCATGTCCGCACGCTGATTTCATCTCATGGTTTCAAATTAGGATTTCAAACCGCATGTCCAAAAGCCTACTAAATCTATAAATCAAATCAAGTCGGTTTTTTTTATCTGAATTCTTTTTATTTTTTCGATTTGGTTCGATTTTTTGATTTTTTTCGTAAGGTCTCAGCTTTACATCCAATCACTTTGAACGACGCTTGCATTACCGCAATTGTTGGCACAGAATTAGCCAATGCTTACTTCCCAGATATTGTCATTGCTTCTTCTCTGGGAAAAGAGGTTCACGACCTGTGGGCTTTCTACCTACACACGGCATTGATCTGTCTGGCTTTAGCCCATTGCACAACACAAAACACGAGTGCTCCCAAGTATTTCTTCTATCCTAGTAAGATGTCACAATTATATTGTGCTTCCCAACGAAATAACAAAAAATGTGAGATGAGTCATTAAGTATATCCGAAATGGCTCAAATATGCCATCAAACTATCGGAAATGACTTATTTATGTCACTCATCAATAGGTTGACTCATTTATGCCATCAAACTATCGGAAATGGTTCATTTATGTCACTCACTAATAGTTTGGCTCATTTATGCCATCGTCCGTTACCAAAATAACTCATCCATGCCATTTTTCATTAACGTCGTTTTTACAAATATCAGATATGACACGTGGCCTCTAATTAGAGGTCTACGTCGTTTAATTATACCAGCCAAATTTAAATCCCAAATTAATAAAAAAAAATCCGACCCATACACCTTACCCGCCCACAACCATAATCTAGTTAAATGCCACGTGTCATATCTGGTATTGTAAAACCGGCGTTAATGAAAAATGGCATGGATGAGTCATTTTGGTAACAGACGATGGCATAAATGAGCCAAATTATTAATAAGTGGCATAAATGAGTTATTCCCGATGGTTCAACGACATAAATGAGCCAAACTATTAACGAGTGACATAAATGAGCCATTTCCGATAATTCGATGGCATATTTGAATTTTAATAATGAAAATTTATCAGAGTACCAGACTGATTTGGTGAATTTTTACAGGGACATTCAAGACAAGCTGACTCGCTTGAAGAGATGACTAAATCGACCAAAGCCCAAAGAACAAGTTGGGCACTCAAGACAAGTTGACTGACTCGAGGAAGATGACAAAGCCCAAGCACAAGAAAGTGATATCCAAGTCCAACTGACTTAATCCAACTGACTCAAGGAGTTTTAGCAATCAAGCTGAAATGAAAATTGTCAAAAAATTAATGCAAACAAGTTCAAGATGACAATCTGAGTCCAATCCAAAGAGGAATCTGAAGGCATGCTCCAAAACTCGGAAAAATAATTTGAAGAGAAACCAACTCGGTTGCAGCACTGAAGACAATCCTTATACCAATACTACTGCTATAAAGTCTCTTGGGCTACTCGTAAAAGTAGTTCCAATATTATCATGGAACCAAACAATACTACCTCCTCACTTATAAAAGAAGTCAAAATAATCAATTGAAATTCTGAAGATTGAAAAACGGCTAGCCACAATGAAGACTATAAAATCTGAATATCTTCTCAATACACCACACACATGTTCCATCTCAAACAAGACCACTCCCTTTCAATTTTCTAGCAAGCATTATAATCGAGGCATTATAAGTGTATTAAAGCGAAAAAAAAAAATAGGGTGAGTGAAAAAAGAAAAGTTGTGTCAAGAATTAAGTTTTTTTGGTGAGATTGTAAAAGCGTTGAGAGAAAATCCTTGGTGGTGAATCGGTTCTAAAAGTTGTAGTTGACTTGAAATTGAGAAGAAATAATATAACCTTGTAGCCCAAGAGGACCGGATGTAGGCTGGGACGGAGCTAGGTTGGGCCGGGGGATCATCCGAACCCCGCTCGGTGAAAAATTACACTGTATATATAAGATTAAAATTATTTTATATGTATATATAGTAGATACTGAACCCCTTGGCTTTTTCGTGTGCTTACGTATTTATATTTTTGAAGACCCTTAACAAATATCCTAGCTCAGCCACTGCACGTAGGTAATACGTACCACACTAGGAAAAGAAAATATAACTTAGTCTACTAATTTTTAATAAAACACAATTCACCCGTGATAGAAACTAAGAGTCCACCAAACAAAGATAGAGAACCAGGTTCTCTCCTCAAGTAAACGACAGAAAGTAAATAACACAAGATATTTACTTGAAAAATTTTTTGCTCAAGGGATTAAGAACCACGACCTACCCCAAAGAAGATTTCCAACTTCACTAAATTGAGAAATTTGATATTATAACTCATTGCAACCTAGGAATTAACCTCTTAATCCTTCACCCCTTTCAATAACTCTATTGTAAGCTGTCACGACCCAACCGGAGGGCCATGACGGGCATTCGGAGCTAACCTAACAAGCACCTCATGACATACGTCTCATAACCATATCTAGATGGGCCACAAATCTAACTCATAAATACCATGATCTGCTAGGGACACGAGTCCAAGAGATATATGCACGTTTATATATTCACCATCAAACTATGCCCATATATACAAGCCGACAAGACTGCCAAAAATGATATACAAAATATCAACCGAAGAGATCATCGAACATCTAACTATATACATCTGTCTACGAGCCTCTACATGGAATGCATAACATCATAAGGATGGGAAAGGACCCCGCCATGCCCATATATATATATATATATATATATATATATATATACACACAAAAGAATAGTACCAGCTGAACTACAGCTCCGGGACAAGCGAAGCACTCCTGTACAATCGCTGATGATGCAGCCTACGGGTCTGGTCCGTCTCCCTGTCTACATGCCGGCACGAACATAGTGTCCACAACAAAAAGACGTCAGTACGAGTAATGTACTGATTATGTAAGGCATGAATAACAACATAATAAGGATATGAGAGAAACATGAAATAAGAGAAATAACTTGTACATCTGAATGCCTCTTAAGGCGAATGTCATGCATGCTTAGCTTTTTAAAAAAACATTTTCATACATACATATATAATACCGTACCCGGTCGTATAAGCTCGATGTTATCATAATATCGTCATCATCATCACGCGTCCGAGGCATCCCGTGTCCGGGGTAATATCATAACCTGCCCACTGCAGTGGTGTGCACATCTACGTGCCTGCCCAGCCAACTATAGCGCGGCGCGGTGTGATAAAATACATACATATATATAAATCATGCATGAGAGCCCAAATAAAAGCTATGACTCCACCAGAGTGACGTACAGTCGGTAAACCTCCGATTGTCAGTATGGAAATATCATCATGGGCATATCTCACCTTGAAGGAACAATAACCATAAGATGAGATAAACATCAATGAATAAAATCAATAATCATATGATAAAGATCAATAAATCATGAAACAATTATCAACAATATCATAAAAATCTCAAGAATCATAAGCTTCTAGCATTTTTAGGAGTAGGGACATTATGGATATCATGTGTAAGTTTACAACAATGGGATTATGCCTTAAGAAAGAAAGGGACAGCCTTGACATACCTTGTCGTCTCCTTAACTAGTTAACCCTTATCCTCCCAAGCTTGTAAATATACATTCAAGATGATTCATACTAGAGTTAAGCCTTGATGGCTCTCATAAGGTCAAACTAAAGTAATTAGTAAGCTAACGAAAATTGGGCAAAGACTTCCCCTATTTCATCTACTTTCACCAAATTCCAAAATAATTTCCAAAAAATAATAACAACATCAAAAATACCATAATCAAGAGATTTCATTCAAATTAAACTTAAATCAATCCAACATCCCCTTTTCAAAATCAGCCCATAGCTATCAACTTCAACTTAATACCTTGCAACTTTTCTGCTATGATTCTCTTCTTTTATAGGACTTCCAAACCTTCAAATCAACTTAATCATGAGAAATAGGATGGAGAACAAACCTTACACTATAATAACTTCACCCCATTGAACTTCTCCAAAACCAAATTCATCACAACAATAAGTAGAGACAAGAATCCTTTTCCATGAATTAGCTTGGGGTTTTAAAGTGTGATCCTCTCTTGTGATGGTATAGAATGTTTTGGAATAGTGGAGACCCTTCAAGAACATTCTTATAATGTGGAGAGAGAAGTGTGGAAAGTGTGAATGAAAAATGAGATTCATACACACTTTCCACAACTTTCCGGTCAATTTCATTATATTCCTTCCTTGTCTTTGGATCTGTTTCAACACCAGCCTCATTTTTCTTCATAGGAACAAAAGGATCATCACAGATAATGTCCCATAAATCAGAGTCCTCAGTCATGCATTCTTATCTTCCACCATCCATAATATTTTCCACTTAATCTTAGTGGTCTTGTGCTAAATTGTCCTTCCTCTAATTTTGGTAGAGCAGCTATGAGAGAGATCCTTTCTAGGTGTTAACATTTTAGGAAGAACCCATTCTGACATCAATTGATAGAAACTAAGAGTCTATAAAACAGTATAGAGAATCAGTTTCTCTATCTGTTCTCTCAAGTAAACGATAGAAAGTAAATAGCACAAGATATTTATGTGGAAAGCTTCTTGCTCAAGGGATTAAGAACCACGACCTACCCCAATAGGATTTTCAACTTCACTAAATTGAACAATTTTAGATTATAACCTAATGCAACTTAGGAATTAACCTCTTAATCCCTCACTCCTTACAATAACTCTATTGCAAAGCTACAAACCTTGACTAACTCTAGCCAAGAAAATAAAACATTAAAGGTTGAAATCTGTCCTACAATGGCACTTCTTGAAAGTAGTGTAGGATTACAAGTAAAGAACAAAATTAATAAGACTCAACAAACCTAAGGATTTAATACATCTTCAATGTCGGAATCTAGTCCTGGAGTTTGTGGCAGCTCTGTTCTCGAATGACCCTTGAGAGTAGCGACGGCTAGCACTTGAGGGAATTTAATTTTAGGTTTTACAAGTGTTAGGTTAATCCTTGTAATATGTTGTTTATATATGAGGGAGCATGTGAGAAGAGATAGGGACAATTCATCTTTTGGTTTGGCCTATAGCGAGCTGCAGCTGTGCTGCTGCACTGCTGCCAGTCGGTACAGTGCAGCAGCTTTACAGCTGTAGAGTTGACTGTATGACAGCCAGGGGAACTGATCACACCTGGTCCCTATCTGGTTCCTCGAGTATGTTTGGCAAATCATCAAAACACAAAATAGAATAAATTATCAAATTCCCCTTTTTTGATGATGACAAGCCCATAATTGATATTCCCCATGAGAACTAGATTCCCATTTGTTCCCCTGCGGGTCAGACCTAATCATAACAATATGTTATTATCAACAACATAATATATCTTTACCCATTCAACACGGCATATCAATTTGACCTTTTAACCCCTTGAATTTCCCCCTTTTGGAATCATTGAAAAGAGTAAGAAAAATGGCACAAACAACAAAAGAAGTTTAGTAACATTAATTCATAGCCACTTGGGCAACACAGCATAAGCAATAACAGGAAAAACAAGTTAATATCATTGCATAAAACAGAGTAATTGCCCATATTTGATTAATCACAACAAAAATATAGTAGTTCCAACAACACAAAATATGTTAATGAGACAGCTACGAGTACCAATGTCATTAGGAATATGGATCAAAAGAGAACAAAACTTAAGAGGGTTAGAAACGGGCTTAAGGACATGGAAGATTAGGCAGAAGGAGACTTAAGGGGCTAAAGCTTTAAGGAGCTTGTCCACCCACTCATTTGCAGTCCTGTGAGCAGTGACCAGCTACTCTTTCAAGTCCTTTACCTGTTTTATTAGTATTTCATTGTCACCAAGAATTCAACCGTGCATTTTCATCTACAAGGGACCACTGGGACCTGGTTCGCTATCTCTCTGAGTGAGCTGAGAATTTAAAATTGCATTGTCACCCTGTAACTTGTGGATCTCAGCGGTTGCCTGTTCTTAAGCATCAATCAAGCTTGAAATGGTGAAATTGCTGCCAACTTCTCTCCTTTTCAGCACACATTCGCACTCCTCCAAGATACCTAAGGTTAACATTTGTTTCGTAGTCCCTAAGGTTGCCTTTCCCGACTTAACATCAAAATATTCAAAAACCTTGGTGAGAAAGAATCTGTAGGGAAGACCATGCTTGCCATCCTTTATATTAGCAACATTCATAATGTGCTCTATCATGAGAGCTGGTAGGCTAATGGATGTGAAGGATGCTAATGCCATAACCAAATCAAAGATGGATTCATTGACCTTCGCTTAGACCTGGGAAGTAACACCATGTTGACCATTTCAAAAAAGAGCTTGTATACAGACCTAAGCTCCTTCTTAAACATTTTTGGCCGAGACACGGTCCCTTCTCTTTTGACAATGAGCTTCATGAACACAGTCGCTACAACAGTTTTCAAACCATCAGTTGGAGCACCAAGCTCCCCAAGCTTCTCTTCATCAAGAACAAACTCAATCTCATTCACATACAACAGTAGATCATCATTATCAGTAACAGACAAATTTACATAGAAATTTTTCACTTCTTCTTCTTCATAGACTTAGGGACCTAGAGGAACAAAGAGGTAATTCCATCTTTGGAACTCAACAATGTTAAGAAGTTCCTTCATGCCATGTTTTTCAAAGAATATCAAAGTCAAAAACTCTGCCCAACAAAGACTTTTGAGACTTCATAGTCTCCATCCTGTCCAACCCCGATAACTCCACTTTTTGCTTCTTTGAGGAACCAGGTTCCTTACTCACACTACCCTTTCTTTCCTTGAGAGTTCGAGTCTCACTTTTCTCCCTCTCAATTTGTTCACCCTCAGCATTTGTTGCATCTCTCTCAGCCGACTTCCTTTTTTCTATTTTGCTCTTCTTTGAATTCTAACTCACAAGTGGAGATTTATCCACTTCATTCTCCTCATCCTCCACGATCACCACATCAGTAGGTGAGGCCACCTCGTCATCAATCATCCTACTTTTCACTAACCCCCTCCCTTTCCTAAATGAATTTTTCTCTTTATTGGCCTTCAGAGCAGACCAACACCCTTAGTCACCATAGTTTGACAGGTGACCTCGATACCATCATCCTTTTCACTGATTTCCTCTATATTTTGGAGATATTACGATATAGATATTGTTTGACCACTTTGTACGGAGTCGTGTTTTTCAATGGAAGCAGAGGTAGAGAAAGAGGATACGAATTGCTTGGGGTTTAGTTCTTACGAGTCCTAGGGGGACCAGAAAGCATTGGTTTTGGGGGTGAGACGGTGGGATTTTGGTTGGTAGAAATCAATGCTTTTAGGGGTGAGTCTTAAGTTTTTGGTTCAGATGGGTTTGGAGTTTTGGAAGGTGACAAAGATGGGTTTACTTCAGGCATATTTGGTGAAAAAGATTTAAGGTGAGACATGACTAATTTATGTTTAAAGAAGAAGAGTGAAAACGTTATGTTCGGAGAGAAAGACAATAAAATGCTTGGAAAGTTTTAAGTGAGGAGAGCGATAAAAGGTTTTTAGCTTAAAAAGTAGAGAAGGAACTGGTTCTGATTGGGTGTAAAGGAAAAGGCTTTTCTTGATCATCGGGTCGGTTCAAAAGAGGTTTACCGTTTGAGACTTAAAAAAATAAAATTTGAAGTGGGAAGAAATTAATGCATAGCACTCTAAGCAGTTCAAAAACACATAAGTACTAAAGATACTACTCACCTGAGTCATAGGAACCAGGTTCCTTGATAATTTTCAAAAATGAGGACAAAACTCTAAGAAGTGCAATGTGATTGAGACTTGTTTTATCCTAAAGCTGTCATGAGTGTGTACCTCTAACAGTATAAGATTGAGTTAGATGCCACCAAAAAATATTTTTTAGCATTGTACCTTTCCTCTTATCATAGCCAATCATTGAAGGAACTGGTGGAAGGGCAACTAGTTGAGCTTGATTAAGCCCAACTCTAAGCGATTTCTTTCAAAGTCCTCCCAACTTAGTGCCTTGGTGAAGATTTCTGCTACCTGATCTTCTGTCATGCAAAACATCATCCAGATCAAACCCTTTTCAACATTATCTCTCAGAAAATGGTGCCTAACATCAACATGCTTGGTTCTTTTATGTTGCACTGGATTTTTATCCATAGTAAGTGCACTTGTATTATCACAAAACAAGGGCACACAATCAGTAAGCACACCAAAATCCTCAAGTTATTGTTTGATCCATAACAATTGAGCATGGCAAGAGGCAGCAGCCACATACTCAGCTTTAGTAGTAGAAAGAGACACATAATTTTGCTTCTTTGTACACCCATGAGATTAAGCATGACCCCAGAAAATGTGCCATTCCAGATGTGCTCTTCCTGTTCACCAAATATCCAACATACTCAGCATCAAAGATATCCAACCAAGTCAAAACTATCTCCTGAAGGATAGAAGAAGACTAGGTCTAGAGTCCCTTTGAGATACCTGAAGACTCATTTTGCAACCTTCAAATGACATTGTTTTGGACTTTATTGGAACCTTGCAAGTAACCCAACACTAAAGACAGTGTTAATTCTGCTAGCAGTTAAGTACATAAGAGACCAATAATACCCTTATACATCATTTCATTGACAGGAGAACCAGGTTTATCCATGTCTAACTGAGTAACTCACCCGTCATGCTCATCTCAAACACACTTCCTATGAGTTTTTCAAATTCTTCACACCGAGAATCATTTGTGGCATAAAAAATGATGTCATCAATATAGCCTTGTACAATTAGCAAATATCTCCCTCTTTTATTCAAAAATAAGGTGTTATTAATTTTCCCTCTTGTAAACCCATTTTTAAGAAGAAATGTTAACAATCTCTCATACCATGCCCGAAGGGCTTGCTTTAAACCATATAGGGTGTTGACAAGCTTAAAAACATGCTCAGGGTGCTCATGACTTTCGAAGCAATGAGGTTACTTGACAAAGATTCCTTCTTTTGATATCCATTTAGAAAGGCACTTTTAACATCTATCTAGAACAATCTGAATTCCATATGAGATGCAAAGGCAATAAGAATCCTGATTGCTTCTATGCGACCAACATGGCCAAAAGTCTCATCATAGTCAATCTCTTATTCTTTATTGTAGCCTTGAACCACCAGCCTTGCCTTATTTCTTGTTGTGTTTCTAAATTCATCAAGTTTGTTTCGAAACACCCACCTCTTCCAATCATTGTTCTATCTGAAGACGTGGGGACCAGGTGTCACACCTTATTTCTCTCAAATTGATGAAGCTCTTCTTGCATAGCAGCTATCCAGTCAGCATCTTTCAATGCTTTATTGATATTCTTAGGTTCAATTTAAGACAGGAAGGCTAAGAAGGCAAACATGTTTCTTGCCCTAGACCTAGTTTGAATACCAGAGTCTAAGGGAGCAATCACATTATGAAGTGGATGAGAACCCTTGTGCTTCAAGTTGGATACTTGAACTTCAGGATTCGATGTACCAGGTTCCTCCATATTGGATCCATCATTGACATCAACAGAGGCATGACTTCTACTTCTTTGTCCAGCCTCAGAAGTGCCTGACATATCATCAACTAATCGATGTTCAGCTTCAAGTGAGGTAATTATGGGACCAAGTACCCCTGTGCATTTTGCAGATTCTTCTGCATCTTCTTCAATGCTCTGTTTGACTTAACTCATCAATTCAGTCTTTCTATTTGGAATTTATATAGCTTCATTAGGAACTTTTGAGAATTTCCCATCTTCAGCTTCATCATTGTGTGTCCCTTTATCACCTAAATCATTTGATTCATAAAAAATTACATGCACACTTTCTTCTACCAACTGAGTTCTTTTGTTATAGACCTTGTATGCCTTATTGTGAGAGGAGTAACCAAGGAAGATTCCTTCATCACTTTTTGCATCAAATTTTCTCAAAGCCTCCTTACTATTGTCGAGAACAAAACATTTGCATCTAAAAGCTCTCAGGTAAGTTAGCTTCGACTTTCTCCCATTGAGCAGTTCATATGGAGTTTTCTCAAGCAGGACCTGATCATGCATCTGTTAATCAAGAGACAAGCAGTGTTGATAGCTTCAGCCCAGAAACTTTAGACACACCACTGACAATCAACATTGTTCTAGCCATATCTTCAAGTGTCCTGTTTTATCTTTCCACAACACCATTTTGCGAGGTGTTCTAGGAGCTGTGACTTATACCATTTTCAAAGACCGAATTCATCGAACTTGGCATTGTCAAGCTCAGTACCATGATCAGATCTAATGCTCACAATATTATTTCCCAGTTTCACTTGGATTTGTTTCACAAAAGCAGCAAATATAGGAAATGTTTCATCCTTAGTTCTTAGAAACAGAGTCCAAGTGAACCTGGAGTAGTCATCGACAATCACAAAAATATACTCCCTCTGTTTCAATTTATGTGAACCTATTTTCTTATTAGTCCATGGCAAAAAGAATGACCTTTTTCTATATTTGGAAACACTTTACCTTTATGCAATGAGTTGTAGCAACACAAAATATATGTGACTCATTTAGGACCACAAGTTTAAAACTCTTCTCTTCTTTCTTAAACTCCGTCTCCAATCAAATGGGTTCACATAAATTGAAACGGAGGGAGTATTTCTTTCCTCCTCTGCGAAGAATTCTCATTGGCCCACAGAGATCCATATGAAGAAGATCAAGTGGCCTTAAGGTGCTTACTTCTTTCTTTGGTTTGAAGGAGGATTTGACCTGCTTCCCTTTTATGCACTCATCACATGTCTTGTGATTTTGAACTTGGTCTTTGATAGTCCATGAACCAGGTCCTTCACAACAAATTTGTTTAGCAAAGAAAAACTTGCATGTCCCAGCCATCTGTGCCATAGCTCAAAGATCATCATCCATTGCTTTAAGACACATCAGATCACTACCAGTTAATGAGTCACTATCTGCTACATAGATATTCTTGAGCCTTTTTTCTATTAACACCGTTTCACCAGATACGATAGTGGTAATAGTGTAAGAACAGGACAAGAACTTGACTTCATTTCCTTTATCACAGATTTGAAAACAATCAGCAGACTATAGTTCAAGCCATTCACATAGTACGCATTCTCGATTGCACGGGAGAGTGTCTTGTCAGTTTTACCAACACCAAGAATATATCACTTCTTGTCATTTCCAAAAGACACATTCTCACCTTGGAAGGCCTTGAGTGAGAGAAAATCATCCATTTTTCCAGTCATATGTTTTGAGCAGCCACTATCCATTTAACATTTTTTATTGTCTCCTCTCATTTCAGCCTTTAAACAGAGTCATTGATTAGATTTAGGAACCCAAACAAGATTGGGTCCCTTATAATGATAGAATGGGTGAATTAAGCTTCTTTTAGCCCATGCAAGCAAAATATTTTTTCTTTTCGGGGGACCAGGTCCCTCATCTCTGCATTTCTTCTCAACAAAATTCATATTTTTCTGAAGAGATTGAAATTTTGCTTTGCACATATCCTTGTAATGGCCAGTCTTCCCACAGTGAGTGCACAGTCAATTTTCAGTTGCAGTACCATACTTACTGTGGGGATTATAGGGAATTTTGACCTTTTGAAAATTAATGCCTTGCCTGCCACCACCACTACTTTTGCACATAGTAGTTTTTACATCAGAGGACTAGGTCCGCTAAAATGACTTATCAAGCTTACTTTTTTCATTTTCAAACTTACTTGAAGCTGCTTATTCTTTTCTAACTCAGTGGTAAGATTCGTTGTGGTTCTCTCAAGCTCATTTTCAAACTCAAGATGAATCTTACTAGCCTCCATTTTTCCTTTAGGACGAGTGTTCATCCATTTTTTCATTTGGTTGTTTAACAAGGAATTATCTCTAGTTAATGCATCAACCTGTTCCTCCAAATTTACAGTGAACACTACAATGTCATTCCTTTCTTACTCTAACTCACAAATTTCTTCAGCTGGAGCACCCTTTTCTTTAATGAAACTATGAAAAGCATTAATTAATGCATTTGTTAATGACATCAATTTTCTTTGAGAGTAATTTTTATCAATTTTCTTTGAGAGTGATTTTTTAAACTTTTTTGAACATCTAGAAAATTTACCTCCTCATTTTCGTTGTCATTATCACCATCAGATTTAGCCATTAGTGCAAAGATTGATTAATATCTCGAGGTTCCATCATCAACAGCCATCATGGATGTATTTCCTTGATCCTCTTCATCCTCAGACTCTCTTAAGGGATCCTCCCAGGCCGCAAGAGCCTATTTCACCAAGTTGTCAGCAGCTTTTCTCCTTTTGAACGTCATATCAGGGACCTGGTTCCTCTTTACTGATTTTTCAGCGTTGTTCTTGTAGTAGTCCTGCTTGTGGAGAGGACATTCTCTGATAAAATGACCAGGTTTCCTACACTTATGACAACAGTCATTTCCTTTGGTATTGTTGCTTGTATTCCCCTTTTTTTGGAAACCACCATTATTCTGAATCATCTTGTGGAACCTACTACTAAGATAAGCGATGTCTGACTTATTATCACTTGAGTCACTTTTTGCAGTAGCTTTGATAACCAGGCTCCTCTTCTTCTTTGTCTTCCTTCTTTCCTGATCTTGTTATCTTTTCAGCTCATAAGTTTTGAGATTTCATCCGTGGCTTCATTAATAGCATTCACTTTGTTTTCCCATGAACTAGGCAAAACGATGAGCAGCTTACGAACCTGTTACACCCCGCACTTTCAGAGCATGAGCATTCCACGTACTTCACCGTAGTAATAGAGTATCGAAGACGTCCCATGAAGTTTTGGAAGG
Source organism: Lycium ferocissimum (assembly GCF_029784015.1). NCBI lineage: Eukaryota > Viridiplantae > Streptophyta > Magnoliopsida > Solanales > Solanaceae > Lycium > Lycium ferocissimum. The sequence goes on from NC_081344.1 coordinate 18,067,722, forward strand.
TACAAACCCTAGGAAGTACGTAACAATGAAGTAAAGGATGAATTACGATCTCGTAAGTCATAACCGGGAAGGACAATCTTGAAACACAAGAACATGACCATTATTAAGTATAATAAATGATAAATATCATGTAGGGGGAGTTTTGGAAGATTCCGGGACCAAGAAAAACAAAGAGAATAAGTTTGTCGAAAATTTGGAAAAAGTTGGCAGAATTAAGGATAGAATTTTGGGTCAAATTTGGAGGAGTATATCTCTAGGTATATTAGGAGTTTTAAGGTATTTCAAAAGCCTAAAATAAATTTCGTCGAGTCTAGTTTCCAACGCAATAAACTGCTCATCGATACGACATCGGAGTAGAGAATTATAGACGGTACAAGTTAGGCTGGCAGAGCAAGGCGCGCTCCTACAGTGCCATCGACTTTGGCACACTATATAAGGGTTAAAACCCCTATTTTTTGTCATAATAATCTCCCAAATATTCTAGAAAAATCAAAAACATAAGAGAACATATATACCTCATAAAAGTGAGGATTTTACGCAATTTCAAGTGACGGAATATTAATCGAGGTCTGGGTAACGTGTAGTCGCGATTATAGTTTTTCCTTGCGTTGGAATTGGCTTGGATTCAAAGTAAATATTGAAGATATTACTGCTCTATAAAGAATAAGGTATGAATCTCTCCTTATTAATATTAATTTCAGTTTATTTACGGAGATAAATTTATTCAATAGTCGTATAACAAGTTGGTTAGTTGAGAAACTTGGAAACCATCGTGTGAGACGTTTTATGGAGCCTATTGGTGTTGATAATGTTGTTGTGATGTTGGTATTGTTGTTGTTGTTGTTAGTTATTGGATTGTCATTTCGGGCTAGGCATATAAACAGGAGAGATGTTGTCCGAATTTCGGCAGATTCTGAATGGATTTAAATTGAAGCCTTAAGATAAGCATGTGACAATGAGCCTAACAATAGTATGAATAGTTTACATGTAGATTTACGAGCTTGGAGGGATAAACGTTGAGTAGTTAAGGAGACCAAAAGGTATGTTAAGGCTATTCCTCTTTCTTTTAAAGCTATGATTCTTTTCCTATGAACGTATACACGACTTCCATAATACCTTATTTCCGAAAATACTAGCAGTTCATGATTCTCAAAATCCTTATGATGCTAAAGACGAATGTTTTCTATAAGGACCATGATGAGGATTATGATGATCCCATTTCTGGAGATTCCAAAGTTATGGTTTTAATGTCATTATGAGATTACTAAGCTGGTTTCAAGATTTTTTATTATACTTGTTGATGTTGATCTCATCTTATGATTTTGTTCAAAAGGCATGATTCCTATGTTATGATTCCATATATGTTTTCATAACCTTCTTATTTCCAAAAGTTAGAAGCTTAAGATTCTTAAAAGCTTCTTATGATACTAAAGATGAGATGGTTTATACAATGAACATGATGATGATGAACTTAATTCTAGAAATTCAAAAGGTTATGATTTTAATGCTATTATGAGCTTATTTCATGATTATCTCGATTTTATTCATTGTTGGTAATCTCACCTTATGACCCTTGTTCCTTCAAGGTGGGATAAACGATGATGATTGATCCATAATATAATCGGAGGCTACCGACCTTACGTCACTCCGATATAGTTGAGGCTTTTGATTGGGCTCTTATGCATGCTTTATATATATTTATGTATTTCTCACACCGCGCTGCGCAATAGTCAGTCGGGCATGGCACTTAGATGTGCACACTACTGCAGTGGGCATGTTATGATATTGCCCCGACGCGGGCTAATGATGATAACACCGAGCCTTAATGGCCGGGCATGATACTCTATATATGACACCGGGCCTTAATGGTCGGGCATGATACTATATATATGACACCGAGACTTAATGGCCGGGCATGGTACTATATATATGTATAAAAATATTTTTTTTTAAAGGCTAAGCATGCATGACACCCGTCTTATAAGGCATCCAGATGTACAGGTTATCTCTCTTATTCCATGTTACCTTTCATATCTATATTATGTTGTTATTCATGCCTTACATACTCAGTACTAAGCCTGGCAACCGGTCCGATTTTACCGGTTCAAACCGGTGGAACCGGTTTACCATTTATGGTTAACCATATAATTATTACCGGTCCGGGTTTGTATTTTTCGGACCGGTTAACCAGTCAAAAAAGAATTATTATTTTTTTAAAAAAAAAAAAAAAAGTAGCCATTGATTAGTGGGTTGGACCGTTGGCAATGGATCCAAACTCCCCTTTGGCCCCCCAACTCCCCCAAACTTTTTTTTAACACTTTAACCCATCCCCCACCCTTATATAAACCCCTCTCCATTTCCATTTTAATCCACACCAGTTCACTCTTCTCTTTCTCTCAATTATAGTTACTTTGCAACAATTAGCTACTTTAAATTTCTTTCAATTAAATATTATAAAGTTTTATTCTAGTTCAAATTATTAATTTTGCAATTATAAAAAATAAATTGTTGGTGAAATTGGTGATTTTGCAATAATCCGAAGTAGCTCCAAAGCTTTGGTGGATTTGCAATTCTAGCCACCTTCACTTTGTTGGAAATTAGTCCGGCAATTTGGTACCTTCGTTCCAACTCTATCTTTATTTTTTGCTATTTAATTTACGCAATTTAATTTATTGCAATTTATTTTCTTGTGATTTATTTGAGTATGATTTAAATTAATTCTATTTAATAATGGCGAAGAGATTTAGACGTGGTGCCCGTAGTAGTGGTATTGTTAGGGGTGGGTTTAATGAGGAAACATTTGTGAACGAAACACCTAATTTAGGTATTGATGTTGGTGGAAATAATTCACTTTTAGATCATGAGGTAATGCAACAACATTATACCGACACTCTTAATGAAATTGATGATGATGAAACACAAGTCCCCGAAAATCCCATAGGATATACAGGTCCTGCATAACCACATACACAAGACAAACCGTCAAGAACTCGTAAGCCAACCACTAAAATTTAAAAATTTGTGACTACGAATAAGGAAAGACAAACCGCTACATGTAATTTATGTAGACAAGAATTTATTTTTAGACCACAAACTAGTAAGGATGGTGGAACGGGTACACTAATCATATGAAAGGTAAACATAAGGATGTTTGGGGAGAGCAAATGGGTTCAAATCTGGGGGTTATTCAAAAGACAATAGACCCACGAACTGGTAAAATTTTTTGCTATGACAAGAAAAAAGAGCGTGTAGAAATAGCTAAAATGGTTGCTTTTGATGCTCTACCATTTTCCTTTCCTTCGGGTTTGGGGTTTGTTACTTATATTCAACGTTGTTATAATCCGTTATTTGAGGGTATTCCTAGAAGCACTTGTAGAGCGGATGTTATAGATTTGTATAAAAAATATAGATTTAATTTGCGCCATGTATTTAATTCTTTAAATTGTAGTGTTTCTCTTACCGCCGATTTAGGTCTTAGTCTTAACAAGTTATATTTTTTTACTATTACATGTCATTAGGTTGATGATAATTGGGTGATGCAAAAAAGAATTATAGCTTTTTTATATGATGAAGGGAAAGGTCGTCATGATGAAAAAATTTTAGCGGATTCAATGTCTACTATTATGAGATTTTTTAATATTTATAGAAAAACACTGTGTATTGCTTTAGATAATGCTTCTAATAATACAAAGGCGGTTGGTCTTTTAAAAAGGGAATTAAACCCTTCGCTAAAAAATATTTTTCATGTGAGATGTAGTTGTCACATTTTAAACTTGATTGTTAGAGATGGTCTTGAGTGTTTTGAAGATTCTATTCAAAAAGTTTGAAATGCGGTTGCTTTTCTTTTTTGTAATGCTAATAGGGCAAGAATGAGAGATTTTAAGAATTCTTGTGTGAAAAGTGGCCTTAGACCTAGGAAAATTCAAGTAGAAGTTGACACTAGGTGGAACTATATTTACATTATGTTACAACAAGCATATGATTATAGGATTTCCATACAACAAGTTCACAACTATTTTAATACAGATAGTGATGATTGGTTAAGAATTACCGATTGGGAAGATGTTAAGGAATGTATTGAACTTTTACAAAAAATTTATAATGCAACTTTTGCTTTTTCTAGACAATTCTATCCACGATAATCGAAATTTTAACCTACTTAGCGGAAATAGCTAGAGTTTTACATGAGTATAAAGATAAATCCGGTTATCAAACGGCTATCTTTAATATGACAACAAAATTTAAGAAGTATTTTTTTCCATCCCAACTTTATTTATATTGGGTTCTCTTTTAAATCCTTATTTAAAAATGTCTTATACTAGAGCATTGGTTGGTCAAATTTATAGCTATTTAGAAATTGACGAGGAAGTTGAACCATCTTTAGAACAAGCCGAGCTCGCGATTGATGTCGAGTTTAAAAAAGTTTTTATGCATTATTCTAATTTGGAAGAAAATGCTACACCCGTTGCTCCACGCCCTACTACTTCTCAAAGTAGCAAAAAGTGCTTGTCGAGTTTGTCGAATTTAAAAGTTTTACATTCACATCCAACTCCTTCTCATAATGCAAACTTTGATGAATATCACCTTTATTTGATGCAGCCAAATATGGATATCAAGGAACTAGATGATTTGGACGTCTTAGCATGGTGGAAGAGATACAAGGCAAGTCATCCGGTACTTTCAAGAATGGCTCGAGATATCCTTACAGTTCAAATATCATCCGTGGCTTCGGAGAGTGCATTTAACCAAGAAAGACAACAAATTGGAGACCATAGACACTCATTATCCGGATTTAGCTTGCAAGTGATAGTGTGCATTCGTGATTGGATTAGATCGGAGCGACGCAACCAAAACTTAGAAGCGGTGGAAGGCGAAGAGGAAGAGATTGAAGATTTGATAGCAAGTGGAGTAGACCAAATGGAAAACTTTGAAGATATCTCCATGACCGAATATGATATGGTGGATATTAGCCAAATGATTGACACTTTTTGATTTTATTATTCTACTATTTCTTTGCAACTCATGTATTATTTGCAAGTTAAAAAATATACAACTTGCAAATAAATGTTATCCATGAATGAATAAAATATATGGCTCATTGTGCTTTCTTCTATTTACTTGTGTTCATATTTTTACTTATATTAAGTTAGGAATATACATAAAATATACTAGGAATATACTTATAATATACATCTACTTAAATTAAAAACTAGAAAGTTATACACTTGAAAAACTATCAAAAAAACTAGAAAATTATTTATACTTATAATATAAATATACTTAATTTATAAAATAGGAATTTATAAACTTAGAAAAAACTTAAGTTATAAATAACTTAAGTTATAATACTCATAACTTAAACATATATATATATATATATATATATATATATATATATATATATATATATATATATATATATATATATATATATATATATATATATATATATATATAATCTAAGTATATTGATATTATAAGTATATTCTTAGTATATTTTAGGTATATGTAGTATAACTTAAGCATATAACATAATATATATATATATATATATATATATATATATTATATATATATATATATATATATATATACACACACACATATATGTTGTCGCTAGTAAATATATAAACTTATATAACATATATAAATATACCTACAATATACTAATAAATACTATAATATATATATACACTATACAAAAAACAAAAAACAAAAAGTTTTTTTTTAATGTTTTGGACCGGCCGGTTTCGGTTTCCATGTTTGGAACCAGTGGCCTTTTTCGATTTTTAGATCGAAAATCGGCCGGTTTTATAATCGGTTACCGGTTCGGTCCCAGTTGAACAGGTTAACAGGCTTACTCAATACATTATTCGTACTGACGTCCCTTCTTGTGGACGTTGCGCTCATGCTCGCAGATAGGCAGGGAGACGGATCAGATCTGTAGGTGTTCTATCAGCGGATTCTCAGGAGCACTCCACTTACTTTGGAGCTGCAGGCTATTTGGTATTGGTCCTTATAATCATTTGTATTCTATGTAGAGGCTCGTAGACGTGTGTGTACAGTTAGACATTTTATAGCTCCACCGGGTTACATTATTGTATAATATATTGCTAGCCTTGTCGGCTGGTGATGACGAGCATAATTGTTGATGATTATATAGAGATGCACCATTATGTTATGGTATGTGTCCTTACGAGTGTTACACAATCATGAGTTACCTTTGGGTCCACCCGTAAATGATTATGAGATGTATGCTTAGAGGTACTCGGTAGGTTAGCTCTGGGTGTCCGTCATGGCCCTCTGGTTGGATCGTGACAAAGTGGTATCAGAGCAGTTCGTCCTAGGGAATGTCTACGAGTCGTGTCCAGTAGAGTCTTGTTTATGGGTGCGCGCGCGCCACACTTATAAACAAGAGGTCAGTAGGCATTTAGGAACCATTGGCCTTTCTTTCTTATCTTAGATCGTGCCATAGAGCTAAATCATAGGATATGATGTCCCTGATCCTAACCCAAATGTTTTAATTATGGATAAGCAGTTGATTATGCCGCTACGAGGTAATTGCTGAGAATTGAAGTTGTTCATTCGAAAGGTATGTTTCCTGTTTTATTAATATAGATAGACGTTGATATAAGAACTTGATCAAGATATTATGGGTATTTGTGATTGCTCTGTGGGGCATTGGATGTGTTTTCTGGGTTGCGTGCAGGAATGAGATAATAAGAATTATAGAGGAAACTCTACCGAAAATTTTACAAATTGAATTGTTTGCATGTCTATAAAGAAAGAGTAAGGGGAAAATGTGACCATCTGCCATTTGGTAAGTCATGATTGAAGGAACAACTATGAGACGTTTTCAAAGAGAAGTTTTAGAATTATCTTAATTTAATTTAAAGGAGGAACCCTGGAGGGAAAAATGATTAGTAATTGAAGAAATTGGAATGAGTTGCATCCGAGATTTCAGAGGATCGAGACCTATTGGAAACATAAAGAAAGTTGACATTAGGAACTCAAATACGGTATTACGATTTATAGATTAGATTGGTTAGTAAGAGAATACAAAGAGATATTGATATGGAAAAGGAAGTTAACGAGTGCGGGAAAGTTCCACCCTAGAAGTATATATATACGCGATCAAGATGGGTTCGTACTCATAATGGAATGTTCTGTAGACTTCCAGGTAGATAATATTAAGTGGTAAACGGGAAAGAGCCCTTTAAGAGTAAAGGAAACCAAGGAGGACCTTGAGGACAGAAGTACGAGAAAGCGCGGTTATGAATTAATTAAAGGAAGTTATGTGTTCGGCGACAATAAGAGGAAGCTTAATAAATTAGTAAGGTTGGTTAAAGGTAGATAGTGATGGCATAAGACAGAGGACTTGGAATAGAGATACGATTATAAAGAAAACAGGACGAACATACGAGGAATAGACATACATACGAGAAAGCTATGGTATCGTAAAGGGAAATAAGAAATGAACGAAGGAAGAAAGAAAAGGACGTATTTTACTAAAATTTCATGATGAGTGCAAGAATCGGCGAGACATTTCGATGTTAAACTAGTTGAAAGATAAAGCACTGCAAAGATTAATTCGACTGCTATAGAAAGCAAAGGATGCTAAAATGTGACCAGTCTTGAGGTTACATTTAAGGGAGGAAGAATAAGAATAAGTAAACTCCAAGAAAACAAAGGTCTGGGAAATCTGTAAAACGTAAGAAAGATACGTGGAGATCGAAGAGAAAAAAAAAATTCTGAATAAAAAGAAGATGGGATCAAAATGGGATAAAAGTATGTGGTAAGTACTAGATAAAAGAGCATATGAGGATGTAAACGACGGAGGTTGAAGATACAACGAGAATGATACAAAGATAAACAGTTAGTAAACAGACAGATAATAAGAAAAGGGACGACCTTGAGTACGGGCATAAATTTTGACCACAAAAGAAGAAGGATAAACTGCGTAATTCGGATAAGTTCAATTTTAAATGAGCAAGTAAGACTGCAAGTAAGTAAACTAAATACCGACAAATGCAGGTAAGAACATTGATATCTACCTCAGAGCAAACTCTACTTGAACATTCAAGGACGAATGTTTTTGAAGGGGGAGAGAATGTTACACCCCGCCCTTCCAAAGCATGAGCATGCCACATACTTCACCGTAATAATGGTGTATCGGAGACGTCCCATGAAGTTTTGGAAGGTACAAGCCATGCGAAGTACGTAACAATAAAGTAAAGGATGAATTACGATCTCGTAAGTCGTAACCGGAAAGGACAATCTTGAAACACAAGAACATGGCCATTATCAAGTATAATAAATGATATATATCATATAGGGGGAGTTTTGGAAGATTCCGGGATCAAGAAAATCAAAGAAAATAAGTTGTTCGAAAATTTGAAAAAAAAATGGCAGAATTAAGGATAGAATTTTAGGTCAACTTTGGAGGGGTATATCTCCAGGTATATTAGGAGTTTTAAGATGTTTCAAAAGCCTAAAATGAAGTTCGTCGAGTCTAGTTTCCAATTCAACTAACTTCTCATCGATATGATGTCAGAGTAGAGAATTATAGACGTTACAAGTTAGGCGGGCAGAGCAGGGCGCGCTACTATAGTGCCGCCGACTTTGGCACACTATATAAGGGTTAAAACCCCTCTTTTTTGTCATAATAATCTCCCAAATATTCCAGAAAAATTAGCAACATAAGAGAGCATATATACCTCATAAAAGTGAGGATTTTGAGTAATTTCAAGTGATGGAATATTAATTGAGGTCCGGGTAACGTGTAGTCGCGATTATAATTTTTGTTTTGCGTTGGAATTGGCTTGGATTCAAAGAAAATATTGAAGATATTGCTGCTCTAGCAAGAATAAGGTATGAATCTCTCCTTATTAATATTAATTTCAGTTTATTTACGGAGATAAAATTATTAAATAGTCATATAATAAGTTGGTTAGTTGAGAAACTTGGAAAATATTGTGTGGGATGTTTTATGGAGCATATTAGTGTTGATAATATTGTTGTGATGTTGGTATTTTTGTTCTTGTTATTGGTTATTGGATTGTGATTTCGGGCTAGGTATATAAACAGGGGAGATGCTGCCCGAATTTGGGCAGATTCAGAATGGATTTAAATTGAAGGCTTAAGATAAGCATGTGACAATGGGCCTAACAATAGTATGAATGGTTTATATGTAGATTTACGAGCTTATAGGGATAAACGTTAAGTAGTTAAGGAGACCAAAAGGTATGTTAAGGCTATTCCTCTTTCTTTTAAAGGCATGATTCTTTTCCTATGAATGCATACACGACCTCCATAATACCTTATTTTCGAAAATACTAGCATGATTCTCAAAATCCTTATGATACTAAAGACGAATGTTTTCTATAAGGACCATGATGAGGATTATGATGATCCCATTTCTGGAGATTCCAAAGTTATGGTTTTAATGTCATTATGAGATTACTGAGCTGGTTTCAAGATTTTTGATTATACTTGTTGATGTTGATCTCATCTTATGATTTTTTTCAAAAGGCATGATTCATATGTTATGATTCCATACATGTTTTCATAACCTTCTTACTTCCAAAAGTTAGAAGCTTATGATTCTTAAAAGCTTCTTATGATACTAAAGATGAGATGGTTTCTACGATGAACATGATGATGATGAACTTAATTCTAGAAATTCAAAAGGTTATGATTTTAATGCTATTATGAGCTTATTTCATGATTATCTCGATTTTATTCATTGTTGGTAATCTCACCTTATGACCCTTATTCCTTCAAGGTGGAATAGACGATGATGATTGATCCATAATATAATTAGAGGCTACCGACCTTACGTCACTCCGATATAGTTGAGGCTTTTGACTGGGCTCTCATGCATGCTTTATATATATGTATGTATTTCTCAAACCGCACTGCGCTATAGTCGGCCGGGCATGGCACGTACATGTGCACACCACTGCAGTGGGCATGTTATGCTATTGCCCGGGACGCGGGAGGCCTGGACGCGGGCTAATGATGATAACACTGAGCCTTAATGGCCAGGCATGGTACTATATATATGTATAAAAATATCTTTTTAAAGGCTAAGCATGCATGACACTCGTCTTATGACGCATCCAGATGTACAGGTTATCTCTCTTATTCCATGTTACCTTTCATATCTATATTATGTTGTTATTCATGCCTTACATACTCGGTATATTATTCGTGCGACGTCCCTTCGTGTGGACGGCGCGCTCATGCCCGCAGTAGGCGGGGAGACGGATCGGACCCATAGGTGTTCTATTAGCGGATTCTCAGGAGCACTCCACTTACTTCGGAGCTGCAGTCTATTTGGTATTTGTCCTTATGATCATTTGTATTATATGTAGAGGCTCATAGACGTGTGTGTACAGTTAGACATTTTATAGCTCCACCGGGTCATATTATTGTATAATATATTAGTAGCTTTGTCGGCTGGTAATGACGAGCATAATTGTTGATGATTATATAGAGATGCACCATTATGTTATGGTATATTTCCTTATAGGTTATGACAACCATGAGTTATCTTTGGGGTCCACCCAGAAATGATTATGAGATGTATGCTTAGAGGTACTCGGTAGGTTAGCTCCGGGTGCCCGTCATGGCCCTCTGGTTGGGTCGTGACAGAACCAGTCTATTGGTGGGAATGGTTTCACCAAGAGAATGGAGTTCATTAATTATGGAGGGTTACCAAGAGAATAGAGTTCATTGATTATGGAGGTGAATCTGGTATGCATATCATGAATGGACTCACCATCCTTCATCTTGAAAAGTTCATACTCAGAGGTAAGCATATCTATCTTGGACTGCTTTACTTGATTTGTTCCCTCATGTGCTGTTTGAAGCGCATCCCAGATCTCCTTTGCAAATTGGCATGAAGAGATTCGATTATGTTCATCAGCTCCAATACCACGCACAAGAATTTTCTTGGCTCTATAGTTCTTTTCCACAGCTTTCCGCTCAGTTTCATTATATTCCTTCCTTGTTTTTGGATCTATTTCAACACCAGTCTCATTTTTATTCATAGGAACAAATCATCACAGATGATGTCCCATAACTCAGAGTCCTCAGTCATATGATAGTCATGTATCTTTGTCTTCCACCATCCATAATATTTTCAACCGAATCTTGGTGGTCTTGTGTTAGATTGTCCTTCCTCTAAGTTTGGTGGAGCAGCTATGAGAGAGATCCTTTCTAGGTGTTAACATTTTAAAAAGAACCCATTCTGATACCAATTGATAGAAACTAAGAGTCCACCAAACAGTATAGAGAACCAGGTTCTCTATTTGTTCCCTTAAGTAAACGACAGAAAGTAAATAACACAAGATATTTACATGAAAAACACCTTGCTCAAGGGATTAAGAACCACGATCTACCTCAATAGGATTTTCAACTTCACTAAACTGAGCAATTTCATATTACAACCTATTACAACTTAGGAATTAACCTCTTAATCCCTCACCCCTTACAATAACTCTATTACAAAGCTACAAACCTTGACTAACTCTAGCCAAGAAAACAAAACACCAAAGGTTGAAATCTGTCCTACAATGACACTTCTTGAAAGTAGTGTATGATTACAAGTAAAGAACAAAAATGACAAAGACTCAACAAACCTAAGGAGTTAAGACATCTTCAGTGTTGGGATCTAGTCCTGGAGTTTGTGGCAGCTTTGTTCTTGAATGACCCTTGAGAGCAGCGGCGGCTAGCACTTAAGAGAATCTGATTTTAGGTTTTTCAGGTGTTAGGTTAATCATTGTAACATGTTGTTTATATATGAGGGAGCATGTGAGAAGAGATAGGGACAATTCATCTTTTGGTTTGGCCTATAGCGAGTCACCGTGCCTTTCTTCAGAACCGTTGCCGATTGGTACAACCGCAACCGCTTTACTGACGGGCGGATCTAGGATTCGAAGGTGCCGGGTGCCATAATTGTTTTCAATGTACATCTTGTTAGGAACGTGTTGGGTCGGGTCCATCTCTTTTTAGTTTATTTGGGTCAACTTAATAGGCGTTTTTTTATTTGCAACTATGAAAATTACATCTCAAAAATCAAGAAACGAACATAATTAACATCTTAAACTAGGAGTCACACCCATTAACAACAAGGTAAAATCAACATTTTCACCAAGGGACTTGCATCTTTTATTTATATTAAAAAAAAATGAACTTGCACAAGTAAAACAACATCTTCAATAAGGGAATTACACCAATCAAAATAAGAAAAATAATAGAAAAACTCTTCAATAGGTAATTACACCCTATAAGTAAATGTAGAATTAGATAAACTACAAGTTCTAAAAATAAATCATAAATTTCACGTTTTTTCTGAGCAATGCTTGTGAAATTTCCATCACAATTTAAGTAGTAAAGTGATTTAAATTGAATTTTAACAATTATAGAATATCACAATTTTTTATAATACACTCCCTCCGTCCATTTTTATTTGTCCACTATACTCAAAATATATGTCCATTTTTACTTGTTAGTTGTATAGTTTGAAAAACCAAGATATAATTTATCATTTTATACTTATTTTATCCATATTATTAAGTACTCCAATTCATTTCTCATTTTATTTATTGCTTATTAAGAGTGTCTCAAATTAAATATAGACAAGTAAACATGGACGGAGGGAGGAATAAACAAAAGAAATTATAAAAATAAAGATAAATTGGATTTTGATCTCAATCCAAAATTTCCATTGAGACCCAAGTTTTTCAATTTAAATACTCACGGATTTGATATTAAGACTAATGCTTAATTTAAGGGATTTTGAAGTTTCTATTTTTGTGTTCTAGTTAGAGATCACAGATAAAATAATAGAATAGAAGAAAGACAATATAATTAATAAAAAAAAAATAGAAAATTGGGACAGCCGAAAAGGGAATTACTGGTATAAAGGAACTAAAAAGCACAAGAAAAAAGGGAGTCGGAAATATTCAAGATAGATTCAAACTTGTGTCTACCAGCCATGGCACCTTTGTCTAATTTGCCACTGGGAGTGGCAGGATTAAATATTTAACCTAGTTTAAGCAAATTGCAACATAGGTATATAAAAAAATTATCAATCCAGGGGGTGCCATGCCACACCCACCCTAAAGGGTGGATCCGCCCCTGTTTACAGCTGTATAGTTGAATGTACAACATTCAAGAGAACTGATCACCCCTTGTCCTTGAGTATGTTTGGCAAATCATCAAAACACAAAATAGCATAACTTATCAACCCCCACCCCCAATACGTTGTGTTTTGAATTAGTATTAGAGTGAAAACCTGTGTTGTTTAATCGTAATTCGCTAGATTTCCATATGGTTATCTTAAATTAAGGAATCATGCAATATTTTAGGTATAATTTCTGTCAGCCTGAAATAGAGGGAATCTATTTATTGTATATTGTGTAGATGATATACCCGTGTAATATAAATAATTGTACTTGTTTTAATTTTTAAAATTATAGTACTTGTTGTTGTATAATGTTTATTAGGTTGTAGATATGAATCTTTTTACCTTTCGGGATACAGATATGACCAAAGTAACTAATGGGTTTCTATGTCAAATAAAGAGTTTACATTCAGCGAAGATCAATAATTCTTTACATCTGGAATGAGCTAAGTAGTTGAAAAGATGATCTCTTTCAAATCTTACCCTCTAACTTTTCTCAAATTTAATTTTGCATATTGAAGGTTGTACACGTATATTCCCCATTTACTTTAAGTATTTTATTTTTCTTTATTACATTATTAAACACCTTTACACACTGTATACATTAAATATACACTTTTTATATATTGAAGACACACCACCTGAAGGCAATTCAAACAAAATTTTCTCTACCATTAGGGTTCTAACTAGGGCAGAAAAAAATTCAAAATATATAAAATTTGGGTTAAAATTAGTAGTAAGAACACGGGAGTTGAGCAAATTTTGTTCGAATTTTTACCTCTCTATAATACATTATGAAACTAATTACCACAAATAAAAAGGTTCTCATTTGATTACATATCCTATACATAATTATCAATTGTATACAAAGTAATGTATTAACCCCGGATTAAAGTACTTCTCTAACAAAAAATTAAACATCGAGACTAGAATGAAACATTAACATACTGGGATAAATTCATCAAATGACCCAATCATGCTTAGTGTCACATTACATTACAGTATACATAAAATAGAGGAGAAATAATTTGACCTTGATGTAAAGCTTATATTAATGATGAAATGTAAATGGTATTACACACATCTTTAGTTTAAAATCATAAGATTCAAAAGTCTTATTTATTTTCTTATTATCGAATCTAAGACAAACAAATTAAAATGGAGAGAGTAAAATGGAGAGAGTATTACTTTTTTCAATTTGGAAGTAACACTTCAATCATATTTTTTTTTATAAAACGCTTAAAATGTAAACTTCATTTGTTTGCACTTAATGAAGGTCTTAATCTAAATCATTAGATCTCAGCCATAGTCGCTTATTTTTTGGGGTCTAAAATTAATCATTCAGACTTTAACTGTTAATTGCATTTCTTTAATGTAACAACTTAATGGATCTGAATAGATCTGAATGATTAAGATATTTGATAAAATCTTAATATCATTAACTTGTTTATTCAAAGATTTCTACAAAGATGACAGTTCACCAATTTCATTCACTGATCACTATCGCTATCGCCACCATTATCAACTATCACTGCCGCATCGCACTGCAACTACCATATTCAGCAACAACCACCATCGATGTCAATCACTACCATTAGTCGCCACACCACTAGCCACCATTTACCATCATGAGTACCAACCACAACAAACATCAATCACTAGCGACAATCACCACCATTAACTATCATTATCATCCACCACAATTATTAACTGTCACCATCAACCATTACTATCAGTCACTATCACCTCTAACACTACCCACAATATTAGTCAACACCTCCCTAATCGGCACCCACAACCACCACGTTAGCCATCACTACCATCAATTGCCATATAATTTTTTAAAAGTATTTTCTTAGTATAGCAGTAGATAAATTTAGTATTATATTGAATTTACATTTATTAATATTTAAATAAAGACAAATTTTACAGATTCAAATTTATCAAAACAATTAACCTTAATTACTTAGTATTCAAATCTTAATACACCTTAATATTTAGATATGTGTTCAAATTCAGATTTATGAATCTTAATAAATATCTGAATATTCATATGTATCATAATAAATATCTTAATATTCATATGTATATTCAGATTCAAACGTCTTAGTTTTAATCAAAACAAATGAAGCCTTAGATAAAACTGCGTAACCTAATATTATATAATACTTTTTGATAAAGAAAAAAATATATAACGTTAGATAAGATTAGAAGTTCAAAAATATTTTCAATGCACACAATTAATTTTAAGATACATTTTTTCTAGACAGACTGAATAAGGAAGAACAGGAACGAATTATGAAAAATTCAAACCACTGTTTAGGTTTAAATAGAACCACGAATTCATTGGGATGACACTTGATGTGGAGCAAAATCTAGCTTAGAGCCACTGAGATATGGAAATCTGAGTAAGGCCAAAATAGAAAATAGCAAAAGAAAAGAGAAAATGGCAAAAAGACTTTATGTTTGAAAATAAATTTAAAATGTTCTCTTAAATATATCTGTGAGCAACTTGATCTTTTAACTTTATCAAAATAAATACTTTTAATCTCGATCAAATAGTTCCTAAGCTTTGGAGGTGAAAATTTTAACAAAATAACAAAAAGAAAAATAATTTCAACATGAAAACGTCTTGCAGAAGTAATTTTCCCTTTTCTAAAAGGGGTTGTCATTGCATACTTCTTTTAGTGGAAAGATTAACCTGCGACACCCTGTCTGCCACATTCTGTCCAAAAAGTTGCAAATTGATAAGAAAATGGTATAAAAGGAGCATCTAGGACTAGGGACAGGTAAAAAAAAGGGATAGAAAGTACAACAGACGGTAGAAATTAAGGGAAAACCGGAAAAGTACGCTCGTTCCTTAATTACCTGGTTTAAGCCAGTTTTTTCTTAAACACATTGTTTACTATGAGTGTATGATGTTGTATAATATTTGTATAATGTTGTATAATATTAATTTAATGTTTTATATAACAAGTATTGTTGTATACCGTGTCTATAAGCATCATTGCGTAAAAAAAGATTGGTTAGGGGAATATAAACGGAAAATATGGCTAAATAGTTGTACTCCCTCGTTCCCTTTTTAGCCTTTTTAATTTTTTTCAAAATAAGTAGAGTTTTAGAATTTAAAGAATACATTCTTCCAAAATTATTCTTATTTAAATAATCAAAAGCTCATTAATTACAACCTTTTTTTTCAGACATTTAATTATGTAAAACACAATTTAATTAGGACGGAAGGAGTGATATATTATTTTGGGTCTGTAAAAATCCTTAAAGAAAATACAGCCCTCACTGCCTCACTTGTATGACACATTTTAAATTATTTCACTAAGTGGTCGTTTGGTTCATGGTACACATTTTAAATTAAAATTTAAATTTATACACTAATAAAATACATTAAGTCTTTCTTAGTTGAAACTTACTTCTCACAACAAATTTACTTCTCATTTACAACAAATTTACTTCTCACAACAAATTTACTTCTCATTTACAACAAATTTACTTCTCACAACAAATTTACTTCTCATTTTTATATTTCAATAAAGATAACAGTTTATTAGTTGAAACTTCTTTGATAATGTTGACCTAAGAGAGAACAACTCAACATGCCATGCTTTTAGAAATAAATAACTCACTTTTATTTTTATAATTAATTAATTTATATAATAAAAAATTATATCTATAACATTTTGAAAACTTATTTTTTTAATTTGATAATGAATAGAGTTCAGAATCATTTTTTTTTATAATGAATTAATTGATCGTTTTCATATGAATTTCATTTGTTTTTCCATTTGTTTAAATTTTAAATTTCGATTTTGAGCCACTTAAAAGCTGAAGCAGATTAAGAGCCTGTGCTTATAGGCTGTTTTTGTTAAACTAACCAAAACAGGCCGACTTACTTTTTTAGATTTATTTTAAACATAAAATAACTTATAGACCAGCCAAACACTCAAAACAGCAACTTATAAGCTTAGCTAAGCCAAACGGGCTCTAAGTGATTTCATCGACAAGATAACTTCAGTGAAAAATCCAAATTAACGAGAAACAGACTTCATCCACTTTAGGGATGAAAAAAAAGTTGACACAGATATTCGTAAACCATCATTCACTTGATTCCATGGAGAACTTTGTAAATACAGATTCACACTATCTTATCTTAACAACCAAAATATAAGGAACACCACCACCGAACCACAGTAACACACTACTGTCTTTTTTTTCACCTACACCAAATTTAAAACTAATCTAAAAGGTTTTCCACCTCTAAAAGGCCATTTACAAATAGCCCCAAACATCACTCAACCAAACTATCTAATAACGGTCACCACCGCCATATCCACCTCCGCCATAACCGCCACCACCACCTTCACGTCGGCCACCGTAGCCTCCCCCGCCACCTTCACGGCGGCCACCTCCATAACCACCACCGCCGCCGTATCCACCGCCGCCTCCTCCGTAACCTCCGCCGCCTCCTTGACGTCGGCCACCGCCGAAACCGCCACCTCCACCGCCGCCGCTACCGCGAGCCTGAGCTTCGTTAACGGTGATGTTACGGCCGTCAAGTTCCTGACCGTTCATTGCTGAAATTGCATCCTTCATTGATTTCTCATCCTTGAAGGTAACGAAGCCGAATCCTCTAGATCTGCCAGTTTCTCTGTCGTTAATGATCTGAAATAAACAAAAAGAACAATAAAACACATCAGATCTAACAGATCTACAATGCTAAAAGCAATTACAGCACTGAAATAACATGTTTCGATTAAAAAAAGGGCTCAAGTTTCAAGTCCAGTAATAAACCAAGCTGAATTTGAAAGAAAAAAAAAACACAACGAAAATACTTGAGATCTAACAGATCCATAAGGTCAAAAGCAACAGAAGCACGGAAATAACACCTATTTTTGACAACCAAAAAAAAAGATAAGTTTCAAGTCTGGATATACAAAAACAATATTTCGATAAAAAAACTAAACTTCAAAAAATTTTAAAAGCATAAGCGTGAACGACAAATATATGGACAAAGGAATTTTTAAAAATTACAATAAACGAACACAACAAGAAAACACTTCAGATCTGACAGATCTACAAGGTTTTCATAATAGCACAGATATTTCAAAAGGCTAAAGTTACAGAATTAGTAAAAACAAAAACAGAACAGAACGACAGAAACAAGCAAATAAGTTATAATAAACACATTTCAACAAAAACAAAAGGCCAAACTTCCAAAAATTTGAAAAGTATAAACATGAATGACAAATATGAAAAATAAAAAATAAAAAAAATTACAATAAAGCACATATATCACATAAAACCGATCTATCTTCATCTCTTAACAAACAAAGAGAAGACGTACCGTTTAAAGGGAATGGCATTAAGATTATAAACAGTAACGGTAACAGTAACACAGATGAATCAAGTAAACCAGAGAGATATTAGAGATTAGTAATCAGAGTAACAGAAGGTCATCAACGAAGCCAAAAAAATGGATCGGATCTGATGATTTCTGCTCTGCAACAAACGGACCTTGGAATCGACTACTTCGCCATAAGTACCGAAAGCATCAGCTAGGGTTCTATCTGTGGTGGCCCATGCTAGACCACCAACGAAACAACTGTACTCAACTTCAGCCGCCATTATAAAACCCTAGGAAAATATAAAGACAAACCCTAATGAAAAAAAAAATATCTGAAAAGAAGAGATGCGGTGAAATTGATGTAGAAAAGCCCGTTTTTTATAGGCCGATGAGGCTATGGGCTTTTAAGTAATTGGGCTTAGGGCTAGGTGGAAAAATACAGTTTTAGTCCTCGACTAGATATTTATGTTTTGAGAAAATATCTAAAATCATCCCTTATTATTGGTGGTGGATTCAAAGTCATTCCTCTTCTTGTACGTAAAGTATTCATAGTCTTCCTTAAAATTTTAATACACTTTTAGTCCCCTCCTAGATATTTATGCCAGAGAAAATATCCAAACTTATCCCTTTTTTTTTTTGCATCTAATTTAAACCGATCCCTCTTCTTTTACATGACGTATTAGTGGTCCTCCATAAAATCTTAATACACTTTTACTCCTCTCCTAAATGAGTAAATAAGTCTTTTTGAGAATTCTGTTGGTTCCATTAGGTCTAGAATATCGATTATAACTTGATAGAGTGGTTGGCTCAATTTCCGAGGGACTCGGGGATATTTTCATCTTTTGGTTGAAATTCTAATTTAAGGGTGTTTGGGGGTTGACCGTATTAGTGGTTAAATGAGTAAATAAGTCTTTTTGAGAATTCTCGTTGGTTCCATTAGGTCTAGAAGACCTCTTTTTGAAAATTCCAAGAGCGCGAATGAGTTCATAGCGTCGTTTATACTCGGGTTGCATGTTTGGTTTGTGTCCGGAAGGCCTCAGGTGTTCTTCTATTCTCTAATGTGAGAAATTTTTCTTCCTTAAACCTCGTCAGCCATCCCAACACCTTCCCACTTGAATCCCGATCATCTCAATCAACCTTTTTTCTCATATTATTTCAATCCTAATTTATATATTGACGATCCTTGAATAAGAAAGAAGGAGAAGGCACAACTTTTGAATCGTGATTTTTCACAACATGTGAAATGATAGAACTCCACAAGTAGTTTGTGTATTGTATTTATGAATCTATGTTGATTTAAGGTATTGCTTACTTGTCAATTTTTTAGGTTGTCACAAACAAACTTTGTCAAACGATGTTCATGTAATAGTCCATTAGGAGTTGAGTATGTAATAATGGTTATAGTTTATTAACACCTGGAGTGGCTCAGTTGATTTTTCTGTTATCTTTTTAAATTCTTTGTTCCAATGAATCAACAAGTGTAATGCTCAATCAGAAAGAAATATAAAAGCTCACAAGAAGATGAATCTTTACCACTACTACACCTTAACGACATGGTAATTATTGATAATTGACGAAGCAGTTGGCCGGAATTCAAATTAGAGTTTTGATTAGGATTTGGTTGGAAAAGGGGCTGGTTGTCGTGACTTAGCAATGAGAGAACGGGTCTCGCTTTGGAAAGAAATTTTCTCAGCTCAGGAAAATCTCACGTGCAAAGCCCGGAGTGTTAGAAGATAAACCGTGTCGAAAGAGGATTAAAAATGTGCACCAATATTTCAAATATGGAAGACTAGTAGTAATTTATGTAAAAGAAGAGGGTTGATTTTGAGTTAAAGGGGGGAGCCATCTTTAGACGTCGGACAACCAACCGCTTGAGCAAAGAACAGTTTCTGTTAGAGAAGAGAGAAGCCAACTCAATAGCAACTGATCCTGCTTTTTCCATGGAAGATTAGGCTCTGATTAGTTTAGTCTACGAAGAGTTCTCGCGTGAGTACTCGGCACTTCAATTTTTCAGTATGAATTTGGTATGGCACCGCACTCGTGTGTGCCATCATCAAAATCATGGCTTCGAATAGCAAGATATACTTGAGATTTCCAGAGAATAAATTATTCTCTCCAGTTTAATCAAATTTGAGCGAGAGAAATTGGTGAAAAATAGTGCGATGTTGAAGTTATGGCAAGTGTTGAAACCTTAAAAAACTGGAATAGAAGAATGGATTTCTCATTCACAAGGATCGTGACCACTGTGTACAACTGAAGACCTTTGTTTTGGAGTTCTAAATGGACTTTACAAGGCTATCCTATTATTAAGTACTACAACAATTACACTTGGATACCTTAATTCAATCACTGTAATTTAGATCTACACATTTTATTCTTTGGAATATCTATCCTAACAAGTTCTATATCTGAAATGTCATATATAGAAATTTTCTCTAACTCAATTGTATGTCTAACGTCGTCCAAATCCCAGTGAAACTTTTTTCTATAACACATACAGCTACTAGTTGCTTCCGAAGAAGAAAAGAACCACATTTGATTCAATTATGAAATATAATATATATTAGTTCATACCTTTCGTTTATAATATGTTGATAACCATCCAGAAGTGAAGAAAGAAATACGTCTGCACTAAATTAAAAAAGGGGCGATCATTTATAACTTTCATTCAACCTTGGAAGTAACAATAGCGAGAAACCAGAACAGTAACACGAACCACAGTAACAGTAACACAACGAGCCAATTGGGAGAAAACAGAACAGTAACACGAACCACAGTGACAAAAAATAAACTTCCAACCAACCGAGAAACATAGTCAACCAAACAAAAAATCTAAAGTAGGACATAATTTAGTCTTGTAGATGATTAAACCCAATTTCATAACGTTATTGGATCTTAATTCCTCCAGCTTCCTTCAGATGCACCACCACCTCTCGAGTAGCGCGACCCACCATCACCATAACGATCACCACCACCATAACCACCACCATAGCCGCCACCACCACCGCCATATCCGCGATCACGGCCACCACCATAACCACCACCGTTGCCACCGTCCCGTCGGCCATAGCCACCACCGTAGCCACCGCCACCGTATCCACCGCCACCGTAGCCGCCGCCGCCACCGCTGTAGCCACCGGTACGTCGGCCACCACCGAACCCACCGCCGCCACCACCGCTACCGCGTGATTGAGCTTCATTAACAGTGATGTTACGACCATCAAGGTTCTGGCCATTCATTCCTTCAATTGCGTCCCTCATTGATTTCTCATCACCAAACGTAACAAAACCAAATCCTCTTGATCTACCTGTCTCACGATCGTTTATGATCTGAAACCAAAATCAATTAAAAGATCAGATCCGGACAGATCTACTACAACTAATACTTCATCCGATAATTTTCATGAATCGGAACATTAAACACTACTAAAAAAAGACAGGAATTAAAACTGCAAAATTCGTCGCTGGATTAGTGACAGATTAGCTATGGATCATCACAAAATTCTGTTAGCTATGAGAAATTTAGGACGGATTAGTGCAAAGTCCATAGGAAATTCCAATTTTTAGTTCAAAATTATAGAAGTCACTACAAATAACAAATTTAAACTTGTTATCATATAGTTCAAAATCATATCAAGAAATTGAGGAAAGAAAGTAAATAATGATAATAGTAGACAGTAAAAAAGGAAGGAAGGATAAAAGAGATCAATTAGATGTATACGGAAAACGGAACGTACCGTGTTTAGGGAATGGAATAAGGTAACATGAGTAACAAATAGTAACAGAGGAATCAAGAGTAACAGTAACGGTAACAGTAACACAGTAACAGTAACAGTAGAAACAGAGAGATCAATGATGAGAGTAACAGAAGGTCATCAACGAAACCAAACAAATGGGCTCGGATCCGATCTCTTCAACAAACGGACCTTGGAATCGATAACTTCACCGTAATGAGCAAAAGCATCTCCTAACGTACTATCAGTGGTAGCCCATGCTAGCCCACCAACAAAACACCTGTACTCAACCTCAGCTGCCATATTTGTTTTTAAGATAAAAGACTTAATTGAATGTAAGAGAGAACAATTGAAGGGCTGATGTGAATTTTGTGGGTAGAGAAGGCTGGCTTTTATAGGCAGAGGATACTAGGTCGGTTAATTTTAGGTGGGTGCGCAATAAAAGCGGTGGTTACCGATTGCGAAGGTAATGGATAACCACGGGTGGTTAACAATGGTTAAAATTGCTGGCTAATGCTTGAGAGAGGAGTATGATTTAGGAGTCCTTTTTTATTGGTCACATATTGCTTATAGAAATTTTCAGAGTATTTTAAATTGTTGCCCAAAATACTTGTTCAATTTGAAAAATCAAATATAATTTACTCTTGTTATTAATGGGTTAATTATTTCAATTCATTTTTCAACATTGATGAATTATAAAAATTAATGGTAATATAGAAAAATTATCATTTATTTATTGTTTTATACGAAGTGTGTCAAGTTAAATGTAGACAAATAAATATGAACGGAGAGAGTATTATTTTTCATATTTACTCTTACTTTAGTAAATGTGAAGAGAAATTGTAGTGAAAAAATAGTTACTAAATTAAGCTCAATAAATAAAGATAATTTAGTTGTTTTTTAAGGAGTGGGTCAAAAAAGAAAATATAACAAGTAAAAAGAAATGCAAGTATCAGACGTAAAATTGCTATATGGTTAGCAATTATATAAAAACTAGTGAAATTGTTCGCTCTTCGCGCGATCAGAATTTGTTTTTTCTTCTAATAATTGTATAGCAAAATCCTTTAATCTCTAGATCCAACTGTAGGTATCAAGTTCTAATAGATTTTATTATTAACACTTAATTTCATACGTTTCTCAAATTTCTCATCACTTAAAAGATTTACATTGTCTTAAAAAACATGTAAAGAAGGAAAAGTGTTTTTTTCCCTCTAAAATAGCTTCTCTATACATGCACAGGTGAAATAAATTCTAGAGTATGATTTTTCTTTGTACATTTAGTATATGTACAAACATTTTCTCCTTTTTAGTAAAGAGTTAGCTTTTGATATGAACTTATATCAATAAGTACTATTTCAAGTTAACAATTCAAGAATTATTAGTAGGTTTATATTACATATAACAAATAATAAATAATTTACTCCTAAACCAAAATTTGGAAACCGGCACTTTATATCTAAAATTTATCTCATCATATCATTTTTCTCACACTTTAATCTTAAAACATTCAGATTATTTCTTAAAGATAATCTTAGGGTTAATATACTAAAGGAGGACTATGATGCTCCGAACACTTAGAATCATTGTAATAAATAATAACAACAACTTGTAAAGCGTAAAAAGTTAATTAACGAAGCTATAACGTTCAATTTATTAAAAGTCACAGAGCGGAAAATAAATTTCAAGAACCTGTACGCTTTCTTGCTCAAACGGGCGTGAATTTTCTATTTGCTTTCAATGTTTGCTGTCAGGGGCAGATGTACCATTGTAGGTACGGGTTTAATTGGACCCATAACTTTTGATGCGGAACACAAATTTGTGTATAAAAGTTACTAAAATTGCAATAAATAGTAGATACATATAATGGTTCAATTGTGAAAATCTTAAAAGATTGACCCATATAATTTAAATCCTAGATCTGCTTTACCTTTAGTTAGAAGTTGTCGGGGTGCTCTGCGAAACTATATTCTTTCAAGTTTTTTTATAGCTTAAGAATTCTTAATTTATGCGCAATATTATTCTTTGCCCACATCCAAGTTAAAGCTGCATGAGAATATGCCTTATAAAAATGTAAGTAAACATGCATACACATTTCAGAACGATGAATACATGTGAAAAGCTGCATGAGAATACGCCTTATAAAAATGTATGTAAACATGCATACACATTTCAGAACGATGAATACATGTGAAAATGCTTTCTTATGAGACATCCAAAAAATGAAAAAACAAGATGCTTACTTAAAGAATAGAAGCAGCA
Source organism: Lycium ferocissimum (assembly GCF_029784015.1). Classification (NCBI taxonomy): domain Eukaryota; kingdom Viridiplantae; phylum Streptophyta; class Magnoliopsida; order Solanales; family Solanaceae; genus Lycium; species Lycium ferocissimum. The sequence goes on from NC_081344.1 coordinate 18,092,263, forward strand.
TATCAAACTTACTGATCAAAGAAGGCATATTCACAAAATTATTTTTGAGAGATTTGAATATTCTCATCCATGCCTGCATTCACTGTTTCACAAGTTATCAAACAATCCACGACCTCAACACATTACCTCTATCTCTATATATATTTAGTAACTTTTACGTTATAAAATGATAATGATGTTAAATAAGTATCATTAAAGAAATCAAGTATTAATAGATATAAATGCTACAATAGAATATGAAAGGTTGGAGTTGATAATAATTGAGACTATTAAGGTTTTAAATAAACAGATTTAATTACTGCTAAGTGGGCTGGCCTAGAGAAACAATTACTTAGGATTTATTACAATTACGTGGCTGACTCAGTAATGGGTTTTTATTCCAAAGGAATATTTTCTTTAGGAATTTTTAAGGCTTTTTAATAGTCCTTTTAGTTAGTAGAATGAAAGAACAAAGAAGAAAAAAAATAAATAGGAATGGAGGTCATGAAATGGTGTCACATCACCTTGTTATATTATATATAGATTGTTATTATTAAGGGCATTTTTATTTTTAATAATATATTACTGTGTTGGCGAATTGACGATTCAAGGTTTATTACTAAAACTGAAGTACTAATATTTTATTCATGAAGACGGTTAAGTGTCTAACACGATGGAAGCCTCTCGTCCTTCATCATGACGAGCAATTACATCTCACTTTCCCTTTCTTGTCCCCTTCCCTCTTTAAAAAAAAAAAAATAATAATAATAATAATAAAACCCGTTTTTTTAAATATATTCTCTAAAATTAAATATTTTAGTTAAAAAAATCTGATTTTTTTTTTTTTTAAATCTGAAAAACTGTGAAGTGTTTTTTTTTTTCAAAAAAAAGTTTCCTAATTTTTTTTAAATATTGATTAATTTTAAAAAATCAAAAAAATTGATTTAAAAAATTTGGAAAATAAAAGTCATTTTTAACAGATTTGTTTTTAGAAAAATTAATTTTCTAGATTGTTTTTTAAAAAAATTGCCACATAGGCACCACATAGAATAAGTTAAATACCATGTGGAATCCATGTCACTCAATTCCAATGACTACACTTGTTTATATGGAAATATGTTAGAAATGAGGGGTATTTTTGAAACTTTGTTAACGGTAGGGATATATTTGATTACTTTGGCTAACGGAGAACAAAGCTAACCAATAAACTAAAGTAGATGTGTGTATTTAACCCTTTTCCCTTATAAATATGTAGGAGGGTAACTTATTATGGTGATGCAGAATATAATTGTTACAAAAAAAATGCATTTATATTAAATAATTATTCATGTATCATTACAGACAAATCAAAAAGATTTATTTTATTAACCTGATTATAAGCATTTTTTAGCTTATTTACGCATTTGATAAATATTCAAAAATTGCTCATTAGCTAAAAATCAATCAAAAGTCATGAATTTATCATCAAATTCATGATTTTCCAACTTATAAACACTTTTGATTTGACCGATTTTCTTTACTATTTATCCTCCAAAACAAAAATCACAAACTTCTGCTTTACTTTCTCCCGTTATTTAAAAAAAATACTTTTAAATTTAAAGTTTTTGATAATAAAAAAATTAAGAATAATTTAGTTATTTTAATAAAAGAATAATTTACGTTAAATTTTTACCAAACTCATTTTCTATTTATCTTTTGATCCAAATGCATAATTATTTTTAATTAAATTAATTTCTGCACTTTTCGATACTAAAATGTTATGAACTACCATTATAATCAGTAAGCCCAAACAGATTCATTTCGAAAATATTTTTTCTTTATGTTTAAGACAGAGCCGATAATGTGTTACTGTTGGGGGCTAGCTACGGTTAAAATATCTCACACAGTTTGTTAGATATTTTCAAGTAAACTGAACACGTGGCATGGGACTCAGATAAATATCTGATGAGACTCAATTCCAGATAAATATCTGAGGGCATCAGTGTCGCTTTCTTAGCGTGACTTCAGCTGTGATTCGGTATAGATGCATCCAGACAAAGTTGCAAGTGTTGACTCCCCAAATTACTAACTTACCCATTCTTTGGATCAAAATTACTATCCTACCAATTTTTCATATTCCGTCTACTCCTTGGATTATGGAAGTCTTTCAACCCCATCACTTATTGGGATGTCAATTTAATATTTTCCCTTTTTCAAGATCAGTGTTTTAAAAGGTGAGGGCGTAAGGCGGGGCGTTTTACGTCTACCTCAGTGAGGCGTAAGCCTACAAGGCACGGGCGTAAACGCGGGGTTTTAATTTTTAGTATTTTATAAAATGATATAATTATAATAAATACTTTTAAATAGGTGAAATGGCGTAAAAAATTTAAGAAAACTATAAATAAGTGGTGTATATATATATATGCTCCGCCCAAAAAAAAAGAACTAATTAGAACAATCTATTATATATATATATATATATGCTCCACCCCACACAAAAAAACTAATTAAAACAATCTATTATCGCTACTTACAAAAGATAAGTATTGATGTTAGTTACTTTTTTAGATAGTAGAAGATAAGATAAATAATTAGAAAAGAACATATATTAGGCATTCTAGCAATAAAAAAAGGTCTTACTTTTAAATTTAATGTTTCATTTCCTTTTTAAAACATTTGAGTAATTACATGTTGACTTTTGAGCATTATTATGCTTGAGACTTATTTAACAAATTTCGTTTTAGTTTGAAGAAGTTTTTACGGGCTTACACCCCCAACACGCCCCAAAAAAATTCGCCCCAACGCTTTGGGTGTACGCCCGGATGTCGGGCGTACGCTTTTTGGGACTTTCGCCACGACCCATCGCCTCGAGGCATTTTTGGTACGCCCCCGCCCCAAGGCTCTCCCCGGGGCTCGCCCCGAAAACGCCTTTTAAAACACTATTTGAGATATGTTCTAATTTAATATCGTCTCAAATTATTTATCGTGTTCATAAAAAGTAGTTGTATCAATTCATTTATTGTTTGAGAAGTTCAAGACACAATTAATCTCACTTTTTTCTCATTTTACCTTAGTAAAATTTTATTATTAATGGAGATGACACATAAATATAGTAAATATTTAATGGAGAAAGATTATAACTTAGACATAAATAAGGGCAAAATTAGTCAATTGCCCCTCCTAATTAACATTTTTAAGAAGCGTGTAAATCAAAAAAAGATAAATAATTTGAGACCGAAGGAATAATAAAAATTATTATGGGGATATCTTACTATTTAAACAAGTACAATCTTGTATACGGTAAAAACCGGGTAAACTTGTGCCCGATGGGACCGGAGTAAAAGACAAGTCAGAATGTGGACGAATGCCTTCAACTCTGCTCCAACGTTGAAGGTACTTTATCGGAAACGGTATACCCGAACCCAAATGAGCTTATCCGATATAGGTCCGGATAATCAGTTATAGAGTGGCCATGCGTCACCAAACCATTCTGCCATCTGCGCTGATAACGGTACCGGTGTCAGACCGTACGGACAGCCTTATCCATTTTACGATTTTTCTAGAAAGGCTTTTTTGCCATTGTATTAAGGCCCATTTATGATTACCTATAAATAGAGGGCAACCCCTTCTTTTTTTAGGTTAGCTTTTCACTATTTAACAAATTGTAATCAGCAAAGGATCATATTTATTTCTTCAAGTACTTTGGCTCGGTTAAAGGAAGCTCACTCCAAACCGGACCAACGCACAGCATTTGATAACTCTTCTTTTCTAGTTTCTATTGTTATTGCTCAATAATATTCGATAGAATCTCAAATCACAAAAGAATAAGTCCACCCACATATCCTATTCCCCACTTACAAATTTAATTGTTACCCACAATCCGGGGGTAAATAGTTTGGCACCTACCGGGGGCATAGGATAATAGTGGTGGTTTAGTCTTTTGCTACTTCTTTTATCACTCGTTGTTTGAGAATTTGCAGATTTTTACAGAAAACGTACGAAATAGCAAGCCGCAGTCATTCCGGGCATGTGAACAACAACGAGATAGTTGCTGACAATGAAAACATTAGTGGGTTACGGAACCCGCCTGTGGATCCCGGCCAGGCCCAAATGCTTTCAAGAGAAAGGCCTCCCGGCCGTGAGAATACCGAGTCAATCAAGAGAATGCGCTCTTCGGCCACCGATCCTTTGAATACACATAACTCAATTACTTTGTCTCGGGCTCGGGCGGGAAAACACCGGATAAACCGGATGAGATTAACTTACGTTTAATATTTGAAATGTTGCAGGAACAAGGGACTGCCATAGCCGAACAAGGGATTGCTATAGCTCAGCTTCAGAGCAAAGACGACAAAGTAGCTTCGGCAAAGCCAAAAGGGGTTACCGAACCAAGACGAGAGGAAGCACGGATAGTCGAGAGCAACGGGTTCTGAGCCGGTTCGTCTACCGAGGTTTTGAAGATGCTCGAAACTTAAGCAAAACGGGTTGATTCAACGGAGAAAAGAGTGGAAATATATAACTCTCGGGTGGATCAGATCCCGGGAGCACCCCCGATCTTAAAGGGACCGGATTTAAAGATGTACATTCAAAGGCCTTTCCTTCCGAGTGCGGCCCCTAAGTTGATCCCGAAGAGGTTCAAGATGCTGGATATTCCAAATTATAATGGTACAACAAACCCGCAGGAGCACGTGACCTCGTATACTTGTGCCATAAAAGGCAATGATGTCGAGGAGAATGAAATAGAGTCGGTATTGCTGAAAAAGTTTGGTGAAACATTGTATAAAGGGGCATTGACTTGGTACGACCATTTGCCCGAGCATTCCATTGCTTCCTTCGAGATGCTCGTGGCTGTGTTTATCAAAGCCCATGCCGGGGCCAAGAAGGTACAGGCCCGAAAAACGGATATTTTTAGGATCGCCCAAAGAGATAATGAGCTGCTACGTGAATTCGTGAATCGATTCCAAAGCGAACGGATGGAACTTCCCCCGATCCCGGAAGAATGGACGACACAAGCTTTCACTAAAGGGCTCAATCCCCGAAGCTCAACTGCCTCATTCAAATTAAAGGAGAATTTGTTGGAATACGAGGTAGTAACTTAGGCAGATGTCCATAATAGGTACGAGTCCAAGATTCGGGTAGAGGATGATCAACTTGAACTCCTCCCGGGTCCAGTAAATGGAAGCAGGAACTCTGAAAGGTCGAGTAGAAATTATGAACCGGAGACACGACCATCGAGGGAAAGATATCGACCATATTCTCAATCGGAGAAATCCAGCTTTAGGTCGGATAAAACAAGAAACGGCCCCAGCTATCTCCCGAGTAAAGGTGATAAGCGAGCTGATCGTGGGTCAAACAGTCGAGGGTTGTTATTTAGAAGTGATGCCGATAGTTCGGTCAACAATGGAGATATACCGAGGTTATCAGAATATAACTTCAACATCAACACATCGGACCTTGTCTCGGCTATCGGTCGTATCACAGAAGCCAGGTGGCCAAGACCGTTGAGATCAGACCAGCCCAAAGGGATCCGAACGTGATGTGTGAGTATCATGAGACTCATGGTCATAGGACCGAGGACTGTCGCCAACTAAGGAAAGAGGTGGCTCGATTGCTGAAAAATGGTCATCTTTGAGAATTCTTGAGTGAGCGAGCCAAAAGCCACTATAAAGGAAGAGAAAATCACAAAAAGGCCGAGCCCAAAGAGCCTGAGCATGTAATCAATATGATAATTGGAGGAACGGATACACCATGAGGACCGGTGATGAAAAGAATAAAGGTCTCGATTGTACAAGAAAAATGGACCCGGGATTACACGCGCGAGGGTTCCATCTCCTTCAACGACGAAGATGCAGAAGGCATCATTCAGCCGCACAATGATACATTGGTAATTTCTATTTTTGTTTTTTAAATCTCAGGTTAAACGTATTTTGATTGACCCAGGTAGTTTGACCAACATTATCCGATGGAGAGTGGTGGAGCAAAGCGAAATTACTGGACTAGATCATTCCGATAGCTCGGGTGCTCAGTGGATTCAATATAGCAAGTGACACTACGAAGGGAGAAATTTCTTTGCCGGTCAACATCGACGGGACTATACAGCAGACAATGTTCTACGTCATCGAGGGGGATATGAAATACAATACTTTACTTGGCAGACCGTGAATTCATAGCATGAGGTCAGTACCATAGATATTGCACCAATTGTTGAAGTTTCCCACCCCAGAAGGGATAAAAACTATTTGTGGCGAGTAACCCGCAGCAAGGGAAATGTTCGCGGTCGAAGAAGCTCTTTTCGTTTTAACAAAACCGGTTCAAAGGGATAACGAGCCGATCACAGATAAGAATGCCAAATAGCAATTAAAGAATGCGGGCTCGAATGAGGAGCAGAAGGAAATAGACATGGGTAGTGAAGAGGATGATTTCGGTATGCCCAGATCGGTCGTATTACCGGATGACTCGGATGCAACCAAATCTAACGTGGAGGATTTGGAGCAGATCATTTTGTTCGTACATCTACTGGATAGAAAGGTATACCTGGGCACGAGGTTAACCTCGGAGCTCAAGAACAAGCTAATTAAATTTCTTCAAGCTAATGCCGATTGTTTTGCGTGGTCCCATATAGACATGACAGGTGTTCCACCGGAAGTAGCAATGCATAAGCTCAGCCTCAATAGGAAGTTCACTCCGGTAAAACAGAAAGAGAGACCAATGGTCAAGTCAAAACATGCCTTCGTAAAAGATGAGGTAACAAAGCTTTTAAAAATAGGCTCTATCCGGGAGGTAAAATACCCGGACTGGCTAGCTAACGTCGTCGTGGTGCCGAAGAAAGGTAATAAATTTAGAATGTGTGTTGATTATAAAGATCTAAACAAAGCATGCCCGAAGGATTCGTTCCCTATGCCTCACATCGATCGAATGATTGATGCGACGGCCGAGCATGAGATGTTAAGTTTCCTCGATGCCTACTTCGGGTACAACCAGATCCGGATGCACCCGGAGGATCAAGAGAAAACCTCTTTTATTACCCGGTATGGGACTTATTGTTACAATGTCATGCCATTTGGGTTAAAAAATGCCGGAGCAACTTACCAACGCCTAGTTAACCGAATGTTCGAAGAACAGATAGGTAAAACAATGGAAGTTTATATTGATGACATGTTAGTCAAGTCCTTGGAAACAGAGGACCATTTAAAACATTTCCAGGATACTTTTGATGTACTTCGCAAATATAACATAAAGTTGAACCCGGAGAAGTGTGCCTTCGGGGTCCGATCGGGCAAATTTTTGGGTTTCATGGTATCAAACCGGGATTGAAATTAACCCGGACAAAATCAAAGTCATTGAGGACATCGAAGTGGTAAACAATGTCAAGGCAGTACAAAGACTGATCGGAAGGATAGCAGCTCTGAGCCGGTTCATCTCAAGGTGGTCAGATAAAAGTCACTGTTTCATAAAAGTCATTGTTTCTTCTCCCTGATAAGAAAAAAGAATGACTTCGTTTGGACACCGGAATGCCAAAGGGCCTTGCAAGAATTGAAGCGGTACTTGTCCAGCCCGCCCTTGCTATACACACCGAAGGCAGATGAACAGTTATTTCTATACTTAACAGTATCCGAGGTGGCGGTAAGTGGTGTTCTGGTCCGAGAGGAACCAGGTACGCAATTTCCAATCTATTATGTGAGTAGGACATTAGGAGATGCGGAGACCCGTTATTCGCACCTTGAAAAGTTAGCTTTGGCGTTGGTAAGTGCTTCGAGAAAGCTAAAACCTGCCATGTCATCCCATACGTGTAGTAACTACTTACCCGTTAAAAAATGCCATGCATAACCGGAGCTATCGGGTAGGTTGACCAAATGGGCCGCGGACAGATTAGCGGTTATGATATCGAGTATAAGCCTAGAACCGCTATTAAATCTCAAATCTTAGCCGATTTTATAGCAGACTTTACTCCCGCCATGATTCTCGAGGCAGAGAAAGAGCTTTTGTTAACCTCGGGAAAGGCTTCGGGTATCTGGTCCCTACATACAGATGGGGTATCGAACCTAAAAGGTACCGGATTAGGCATTGTTCTTAAGGCCCCCGCCGGTGACGTCATTAGACAATCAATCAGAACTATGAAATTGACTAACAATGAAGCCGAGTATGAGGCTATGATTGCAGGTTTAGAATTGGCTCGGAGTTTGAAATTTGAAATGATCGAAGCAAAATCTGACTCTCTCCTTGTCGTGAACCAAGTCAATGGCGTCTTCGAGGTCAAGGATGAACGAATACAAAGATACTTGGATATAACTCAAGTAATATTGCATCGATTTAAAGAATTGACCATGCAACACGTACCGAGGGAGCAGAATAACGAAGCAGATGCATTGGCCAACTTAGGCTCCTCGGTTGAAGTGGAAGAGTTCAATTCTGGCACGGTCGTCCAATTGATGAACTCGGCAGTGGAAAATGGTCATGCCTAGATAAATGCAATGGGTCTGACATGGGATTGGCGCAACAAATATATCGACTACTTGCGCGATGAAAAACTCCCAAACGACCCAAAAGAATCGAGGTCTCTTCGAACCAAAGCGGCCCGATTTTGTTTATTAAACGATTAGTTATATCACCGGTCTTTTTTCGTACCTCTGGCTAAATGTTTGGGACCCGAAGAAACGGACTATGTGATGAGAGAAGTCCATGAAAGAACCCGCGGTAACCACTCCGGTGCCAAAGCCTCGGTACGGAAGATCATCAGAGCAGGGTATTATTGGAACCGGGTGGAGGAGGACGCGAAAAGATTTGTTCGTAAATGTGATGGGTTCCAAAAGCATGCGTCAATGATACACCAATGAGGAGTTACGTGCACAGTGCGTCCCACCCCCGTTTATGAAGTGGAGAATGGAGATCGTCGGTCTACTGCCGTGGGCCTCAGGTAAGGCTTGTTTTATTTTATTTATGACTGACTACTTTTCAAAATGGGTTGAAGCGCAGACTTTTGAGAAAGTTAGAGAGAAGGAGGTTATTAACTTCATATGGAACTATATCATTTGTCGGTTCGGAATTTCGGCCGAGATAACTTGTGATAATGGTCCTCAGTTCATTGGCAATAAAGTTAATAACTTCCTCGAAGGGTTGAAGACCAAAAATATTATGTCAACTCCGTATCAGCCGAGTGCAAACGGATAGGCGGAATCCACGAATAAAATCATAATTCAAAATCTAAGAAAACAGTCAGAGACGTCCAAGTACAAATGGAAGGAAGTGTTACCGAAGGTATTATGGGTCTACAGAACGACGTCAAAGTCAAGCACAAGAGAAACGCCATTTTCATTAATCTACGGGGCCGAGGCTATAATCACAGCTGAAGTTGGTGAACCGAGTGTACGATTAGGTACGCTACCAACAGGTCAAACGAAGAGGCTATGGCCGTAAAACTTGATTTAACGGACGAACTACGAGAAAATGCGCTGGTCCGTTTAGCAGCGAATAGAGAGATACTACAACCGAAAGACAAACCTTCGGCATTTCTAATGGGGGACTTAGTACTCCGAAAAATTACCCTGCACACTAAGAACCCCGATGATGGAAAATTGGGCCCGAATCGAAGGACCGTATCCGTTGGAAACCGTAGATGGTCAACGGCTACACAACAACTGGAACATAGCGCATTTGAAGAAATACTATTGCTGAGATATGGTCCGTTAACCCTTGTGATTATTTTAAAAATTCTCACCTATCCTTTTTTGCAGAAGTCATATCGAGATAAATTCCGAAGGTATTGGAACTAAGTCTGAAAACACGTGTTGCACTATTTTTCTTAGCCCGATTTTGTCCCGAAGTGGATTTTCCGGCAAGGTTTTTAACGATGCAACAAGTACAACGTGTTACCCTATGAAGATGAGGCTAAGGGCCCAAAAGTTTGAGGCCAGATAAACACTGGATAGTGTTTGCCCATTCATACTTCTCGAATAAATACTAGGGGACTACTATACCCCCACCAAAATCGGTGATGATTAGCTGACCGAAGCAAAACAAGAAACGGAGTCAAGATCAGAACAATTTTTGTTTTTTCTAAATACCCGAATATTTTGTATTAGGTTTCAATGTAAGGGCCAAACGATTGAACGAATCGTGCCCGGGTAATGTTGCCACGGCAAAGAGCATAAGGGATCGGATGAAATTCGTAGTTTTGTATAAGATAAGCATTTGAAATATGAAGATGAATGTTATATCCCGTATTTTGTACATTGGGATATTTTAAGCTAATTGCGATAAGTTAAGGACAAGGCTATTTTCTGATTTTGTTAATGCACAAGTTGCTTATAAATTTTATTGGTATGGAAATATTAAGGAAAATTAGGGGCTAGAAGTTAAAAAAATAATTCATGAAAAAGCCACAAGTGGCCGTGTGGTTGGTATGGGCTCCCACCCATGGCTTGGCTAATTTTGATTGCCTTAAGCCACCGTGTCCCTTGTATTTGTAGGAGCTATATATTTATAGACAAGTGATGACAAAGCAAGACAAAATTCATCATTTTACACAACTCAAGAAACTTGGAGAAGAAGGGAGAAACTTTCGGCCATGGCTAGCCGAATTTGGTGTCCAAAAATCTTGATGAAAAAAATAATTTTCTTCTAGTATTCCAACCAATTGGAAGGTCCTTAGTAGCGTGAAGTAGTTGTTGGAGCAATCAAAACATTCGTTGTTGCAATTACAAACCCTAGCCAAGTTGGAAGGCTATGGGTAAAGGTAAGATTTAATCTCCTTTTTCATGTGTTATGGATGGTTTGTGCATATTGTAGTGTGTAGAAATGAATGAAATTCATGGAACCATATGTGTTGGTGTAAGCCGTGTAGGGGTCGTTTGGTGTAGGAGTGATCAACTAAACTTACTTAGTATTTTTGGTTGTTGTGTATTCTATGATGTAAATGAAGGTTTAGTGGTTCAAGTTGGAGTTGTAATTGTTTGTGGGTTGTTGTAGAAGCTAATATGATGTTAATATCATTTCTTGCATTTGTGTGAATAATGTTGTTAACGTGTGGTTGTTGGCATAGTTCACGAATTTGGAAGAAAAGAATGTATTGTTGTTGTTCTTATTGAGTTTGAAAGATTTCGGGTTGTGTTGTATGTTGGTTGGGCTGTTTTGGATATTGTATCCCTCGAAATGGACTGGATTTTGATCATTGGTGTTGGCTTGATTGTATGTGATTGATTTGAATGTAAATGAAATGCCGTCGAAGTATGTAGAAAGGAGTTACTAACGTTAGAATGCATTTTGAATTAATCGTTGATGTTGTTAATATGGTTGTTGGTATTGTTGTTGATGATTTGGCCCTCGGGGTTTGTTGAATTTATAAAGGAAATGCTGCCCGAATTTTTATAAAAGGAAGTGCTAGCTTAGGATTGGGTTCTTACACCTATAGCTAATGTTTGGTATCTATCGACAGATCTTGGGAAGCCCGAGACTTAAGTTTGGATTAGCTTAGAAAGCGGACAAGGTATGTAAAGCCTATCCCTTCTTTCTTTTGGCATGTCTTAGATGTAAGTGAGATACGACACGAACCTCGGGGTAACTCTATTCATAAGTTCCGAGCATGTTTACGATTCTTATTCACTTCTTGATATTAACATTCTTAATATAGTCGAGCTATTGCCCTCAAGTCCTTTGCATGATTGGATAGTACATGATGCATAGAGAGATAAAGGATTCTATAATGAATAATGTCCGTAACTTTCATAGGCGGCCTCGGATTGCTTTGATACGTTCGTAGAGGATTCTATAACGAACAATGTCCATAACTTTCATGGGCGGGCTCAGATTGGTTTGACACATGTCTACGATTCCTGAGACTCTCCCTAACATAGTCCTAATGGCATTTAGAACTTAATCTGGCTATCGTTTTAATACTCGAGTGTTGATTACTTACTTACCTATCGAGTCTCAAAAGATGATTTTATATGCATATGGCTATTCACTATTACGTTTGGCATTCGGCATCTTTCTCCGAGTCCCGCACTAGCGCCGGCATGTCTGATATATATATATGTATATCATGGTGTTATGATGTGTTATGGTGTTATCTTGATGGAGTTATCTTGTGTTATGGAGTTATCTTGTGTTACGGAGTTATCTTTCCTGAGTTATCTTTGATACGGAGTTATGTTGTGTTACGGAGTTATCTTTGTGATATGGAGTTGTCTTGTGTTCCGGAGTTGTTGTGTTATGGCGCCAATACCATAACCTCTAATGGGCGGATATATGTATATGATATTGACGTTATTTCAATACATTTTGGTAATTGTGCTCACTTTAGGACTTCTTACTTTGGTTATATCCCCACCTTATGTATTTCATGCTTTACATACTCGGTGATGATTTTCGGGGGGTTGCGTTTCATGCCCGCGGGGCAAAAGGCAAGGTGATCCGCGGAGTTAACATCTAAGGCTCCCTTGTTCGGACAATTTTTGTTTTATATACGTACGTATTCGGTACCGGGGGCATGGCAATATTTTGTATTCTTAGGTTTCAATGTGTGGGTTGTGAACAAACGATTTTTTGAAAATTGAAGTGTCATCGGCTTGCGTATGTATATATGTTTTGGAAGACCTCGTTATGATAGCTTAAATGCACGATGTTACTATAAGGGATATATGTATGCGGAGCTTTGGGCGACGTACTTGTATGTGTAAGTTCTTGTTATGCTAGTTGTGTATAAGATACGAGTGTGTGCCGGCTTTTGCACTAGTCACGGCCTACGGGGTTGGGTCGTGACAATGAATACTTCCGAAAAGTATGTCCTAAATTCGTTCTTTTGTTAAATATAACCCTCGACTGGGGACTGTCGTTATAAGATCGACAAAGGCAAAAAGGTTCTAGTTAACCGAGCCCAATTCTCTTTTAACGCACGAATGGGGACTGCCGTCATAAAATTGACAAAGGCACAAAGGTTATGGTACCCGAACCTAACCCACTAAAAACAAACAGTCGGAAGAAGGTCAAATAATTAAAGACCTCGACTTAAATGCCCTAGGTGATTCGGAGACGTCTGAATTCACAGAGCATAAAAAGGCCCCGCGGGTAAGCCATATATAAACCTTCGGTCAGAGGTAAACCGAACAAAATGAAGCCCATAACCGATGAGTTAAGATTGGCTCAATTCGGATAAAAAGCTTAGGGCCAAGCCCCGGTCACTCATTACGAAGCAGACGTTCAAAGCAAATATCATAAATTATATTCGACTCAAAGATCGAAGAAAATGATGGCAAAAAGGAAATATGCATTTCATATATGGCATAACAAATCGAAGCTTTACACTTAGGATTTTTACATGATTAAAAACAAAAAAGGCTCATACATGCCCTATGAACAAAAAAGTGTACTCGGTATGAGACGAACCCGAGTTCTCAGAAAGGGTCTGCTCGGAATCATCCTCGGAACTATCCTCGAGAGCTTTCTTAGCTTTGTCCTCGATCATCCTTGCATCGAGTATACGAGCCGAGATATTCTCCATGCCCCGTTCAACTTGCTCGAGGGTCATCCTTCGAGATTTCCACCGTTCATGCTCAGACAAGAGTGTAGAACGAGCCTCGGCGGCCACTATATCATTAAGAGCTTCATCCAGGTCGGCTTGAGCCTTCTTCAGCTTCTCCTCTAACTCGGACTTCAAGTCAATTAGAGTAATTCGAACCTCATTGACAGATGCCAGTTCGGTGTGAAGAGCATCGTTAGCGGGTATAGTATCCTCGAGCTGACTCTTAAGCTCATCACTGATCCGGGCGCGAGTCTCGGCCTTTTCTTCGATTATCCTCAGCTTCTCCTTCTCGACGGTTCTTTCGGCTTCGAGCTGCACGGACCTTTCTATCGCTTTCTCAGCATCGACCTTGACCGAGTTAAGCTCTCCTCTTAGTTGGGCAATAGTAGCCTCAAAATCACCGAGTTTAGTAGCAAAATTAGCGTTCTCTCGGCTAAGGATTTTGTTATCCCCGTCTAGGAGCTTGTTCCGTTCGACTGCATTGTTACACCTCTCGTTTTCATCATAGGAGAACCTATGGTTTCCTAGTTGGGTACGCCTTTGGAATAGAGACCGAGCCCGAGTTTAGAGGTAGAAAGTGTCTTACCCCGTGTACAAAGGTACCAGCAGGTATTTCTGGCAATTTACAGGATTATAAGTTGAACGAATCGAATCGATGCGATACGGACCCGAGCCCGGAGGGTACGCAGACACCGATCGTCGTCGACGGGGCCGTCGACATATCGACGGAGCCGTCGATATGTCAACGGGCCGTCGTTAATGCAGCGTCGATGGGCTTTTGCAGCCCTGAATTTGCAGGCGCAGGTCGACGGAGCACGTCGACGGGTTGTCGATCCGCCCGTCGAACCTCACCGCTATAACTTTTAACTTCCAAGTATAAATATATGATCCATGGCCTTATTTCTCATTTTTCTCCATTCCAAATTAGAGAAAATTTAGTATTTTCTCTCGTAACATTTTCCATCATTATTGGTGGAGAATTAGTAAGATCCGAGCCCCGTGAACCCGTGCTTGTCAAGAAGAAGGTTGTTTCTAGGGTTTCTTCAAGTTGGAAAGCTTAGGAAGTTGGAGTTGAAGTTGATCCTTGGAATCTTAGGCCTCTCAAGGTATGTAAATGATTTCTACCCTTGTATTTAAGTTAATTATCAAGGATTTTAGTGGTTTTAAGCGAAGAGAGGGTATTTGTGGAAGTGGTAAGTTGATGAAGGTTAAGATAGTGATTTGGGGCTATTTTAAGAGATGATTGGGAATAGATTTGAGTATATTTATATATATATATATATATATATATATATATATATATAAGTGTTGTATTGTTGTTGTGGTTGATGTTGGATTGAATGGGAAATTGAAGGGTTGTTAAGCTTATAAGGGAAATATTGCCCATAATTTGTTAAGCTCTATTCGTATTTAAAATGATTAGTAAGCGAGGTAAATAGTCTAATTAAGGCCTACGTTATCTTGATTGTACACTTACGAGCTCGAGGATTAGAAGTTAGACGATTGGATATAGTTTGAGGTATGTTAAGGCTATCCCTTCTTTCTTTTGGCATGATTCTATAATATGAACCAACAAGCAAGCAAACGAGCTTCCATAGTACTCTACTCTTAGAAGCATTAGGAGTACTTCAGTCTTTGATGCCCCTATACCCCGATTATGATTGCTCTTTCTGTTCATGGGTCCAGTTTTATGTACACAGTTATTCATGCATTACATTCATTTACATATATTCATATGCATATTGACCCGTGACCAGAAGGCGTTATATACGCGTATATTATATGTATATGGGGTATGAGGGAAAAGTGGGAAGGCGTTATATACGCATTACCACCTGATCAGCTGGTGCACAGTGATGATGATATTGATGATGGCCGCAAAGGGGCCGATGGGATATGAGATATGGATCGGGCTAAATGTTCCTCAGCACTACGACCAACACACACACACACACACACACACACACACACACACACATATATATATATATATATATGCATGATTACCATTGAGAGTATACATACTATGCGCCCACAGAGGCATTGTCAGTTATACAGATTTATGCAGATGCATACAGATAGTAGCTCATACAGATTCATGCAGACAGTCATTTCAGCTTATGAGTTCGGGATTTCATTCATGACTCTTACTTATATATTGCTCATATGCTTTACATACTCAGTACATTATCCATACTGACTCCCCGTTGCTCGGGGAGCTGCGTTCATGCCCGCAAGTACAGGTAGACAGGCAGGTGGTCTAGCTTAGTATGATCTCTATCCAGCAGTGGTCAGTGCGCTCCATTGATCCGGAGTTGCAATATATTTTGGTATGCTAGCCTTTTGAGATGTATAGGCACATGGGTATGACGGGGCCCTGTCCCGTCCTTTCTACAGCTTTTATTCCAGTAGAGGTCTGTAGACAGATGTATGTATCAGTTAGATGATGTAGCCTTGTCGGCTTCCATTCTTTTGTGTACAGTATATGTAGCAGCCTATCTGGCTTGCACTGTTCTTTCAGCATGTTTATGTATATACAGGTTGTACAAAGTTTATGATGTCATTTGTTGACACCCAATTTTGTCCCGCCTTCCCTAAATATTTATTTACATTTATAGTATTTTTGGCAATTTAAGAAATGATTATTTATATTTTTACCATCGTTATTAGCTTTTACTAATACCGGCGTTTTATTATTTTATTGCAGTCACTAGTTGTTATTATTTTGGTTACCACAATTATTATCATTATTCTTCTTATTATTATTATCATTATTATTATTTTATTATCGGTATTATCATAATTTGCATCTTATGCATACGCATCGCATTTATTTCGCGCAGTTAAATACTAGTGTTTATTTACTGTTAACTTTCAAAATATTATTGCACAGCTATTACGACGCCATATAATTTTACTTTTTATTTGAGCACTGATAAATACATACTCTTACAATAGGCAATATTTCCAATTAAAATAGGTCTTGTATTTAAATTTAGCAGCCCAAATCATTTCTTTCATTCACCCAAATCAACTTATAATCTTTTTTTGGACCAATTCATAAAATCAGCTCACTATTTTAACCCAATACCCGGTCCATTACCCGTAACCGACCCGACCCTGTTCCATCTTCACAAATAAACCACTAGGGTTCTTTTCCATCAGGCGCCGCACCCTTTTTTTCTTTTTCCTCTCTCTTCCCCTTCGTCTCTCTTTAACACGAATGGAAAATTTGCAGTGAAACTTTCGCGAATCCAGGCCTCGCATGGCCATTTCGGGGAAAGGCATTTAATGCTCGTCCTTTCCCCGTCAGTGCTCAACCGTTGGCGGGTTCGTCGTCTTCCTTAGCTGTCTCTTTCGGATCTGAAACTGATTTAATGGGTTTGGCCATTTGTGAATTGAAATTTCATCTCCTTCGTACATTCGTTGATTCTCGAGTACGGATCTTTAATATGTTTTGTCCTCTTCTTCTGGTTTCTGATGGTCGACGAAGAGAAAGCTCTCTCACGTTTTTCGAGCGAGGAAGAGTTGGCGAAAAAAGCCCCGATTTTCGTTTCAAACCTACAAACCACAGATTTTTTTTATAAATAATCGTTTCTGGATTCGTTTGAAAAAAAGTTTTGGGGGGATCACCGAAATTCCCTCAAAAAATATCAAATTTTCAGCCGCAAAATTTCCCCAACGAAAGCATAAGTTTAGCCGCCTAAGAATGCTCTAAAATATCGGTCCTTTTAGCGGTTATAATCTGGTTTTAATATTGAGTCGGATATCAAGTCATTTTTTGGGTTTTGTTGTCTTGGTATTGCTCCGAATCCGAGCATCGCAAGCTCGGATTTGATAATATTCGAGGTAGATTGGAAACCCCCGCATCTCAGATTCGCTGCACCCGAAGAAGGTGAACTTCTTCTCTTTACTTATTTTATGTTCTGTGGGATCTTTATTTGTTGTCCTGCCATGGTTTAGTTTGGTTAGTTAATATTAGTAGTGCAAGCATGATTAGGGTAAAAACCTTAATATGTTATATCGTTTAGTTATTGAATGTTAATAGTGAGCATGATTAGAGTACAAAAGGTTTAGCATGCCATTTAGTTAAAAATTATCACTGAATGCTTATTTGTGTGGCATGTTTATTGATTAATTGTTCATATATGTTCGATAGCATTTATTTGTCTCTGTTAGATTAGTTAATCCTCTGTTGATAATGTCTGAGTATGGTTAAATGAGTTATAGACTGATATTTGATTGATCCTCTGTTAATGAATTTGTAGTCCAACATGATTCCTATCTTGTCAATAACAAAAGTGTTGGAGTCTCTGTCTACGTACCATCACTAATAAATCATGATGTTAACTTATCCCTGTGTTTGCTTGAACTCATCCAGACATGGATTGCGTTTAATAAAGTTTATTGGATTAAGGATGGTGTTAGTTTTTGGTTAAGTAAGTCGAGTAGACCATTGTTTGGGCGATTTGTTTCCTCCAATGCTCCCTACACAGTCCGTGAACCTATAGATGATTGTTTATTAGCATGAGCTTGCCTGATTTCATTTCATATAAATAGACAACACATGTTCTCAATAAGATAAAAAGAGGACTCTGAGTTAAATTCTGATATTTTTACATACACATAGCACCTCTGATTAAGTTCTGTAAGAGTATTGAGATTTATTATTGATAAAAATGACAGCTGCATGCTAAATGGTCACTCTCCATTAAAAATTAATTTA
>NC_081344.1:18110562-18152752 GCF_029784015.1 Lycium ferocissimum
CTTATTAAAAGCCTAAAATCAAGCACTACACATTAAACTAAAATCAGTATATGTAGTAATTAAAATTGTATATTTTGTAAATAAGGAAAAGTATTAATATAATTTATAATATTTAACCTCAAGTGGTATTATTATGTGATTTCAATCTTGGATCTTTTTAATATAGGCGGAATAGTCTGGGAGACCCCTTTACTTGTCCATTTTTGTCATCCCGGTGTTCGTACTTATGGATTTGCCAACTAAACCCTTCTACCCTTTAAAATTGAGCATTGTAAACCTCTCTGACATCTTCCCCCCACCCCACCCTCGTTTCTTTCCCCCCAGCCCACCCTTCATTCTTCCCCATCCCCTCCCCCATTTCTTCTTCCCTTTCTCCCCCCTCCCCATTTTCACCACCTTCACAACTTCAATCAATAGTTGAGAAAAATAATTTTCATCTCCCTTTGTCTTCCTCATATTTTCTTTATACACAAACCCAAAAATACAAAGAAACAAATCAATAATTTTCAGGTGGGGTTCCTTTTTTTTTTTTTTTTTTTTTTTTTTTTACTTTCTCGCTACATTTCATTGTTGTTTAAGCTTCATAAATTTCTGGGTTTCCTCTATATTTAGCTTTTTGCTCTACTTTTTAATAGATTGATTAATTTTCAAAGTTTTTGGAGATCTTTCCTCGAACCCGAGAACAAGAGAAAATGTTGAGCTTAAAATTGCATTCAACGGCTCTGGCAAAATGTTGAGCTTTGACGCAATGAAGTAGACTGATGGTAATTAGTGATTTTGTTGGTGGATGATGGTGGTGGTGGGTGGAAGTGGGAGATGGGAGGGTGGAGAGAGAGAGAAAGGTTTGTTTGTTTGTTTGTTTTTATTTTTTTTATTTTTTATTTTTTTAAGAAAAAGGAATAAATTTGTTTTTTTCACAAAGCTAATTTTTATAAAAATAAATGATGATATGACATTAATTTATCCAGGTGGATCTGAAGTGTCCTTCATGTCAGGGCGAGTGTGTTACACACAGCGTCAGAGGGGTTTACAATGCTCAGTTTTAAAGGGTAGAAGGGTTTAGTTGGCAAACCTGTAAGTACGAACACCGGGATGACAAAAATGGACAAGTACAGGGGCCTCCCAAACTATTCCGCCTTTAATTTATAATTACCGTATAATTTGTGTATAATTAATTAGACTCTGTTATACAATAGTTATATACTGATTCACTGAGTATATAGGAGACAAGTATACATTATTACAGTTAGGCAGGTAAAACTATATTAGTTGTCTGGCTAGAAATGTTAAAGAGCCCTAATTGTTTCAAGTGAACTCAAGTGATCCGACTAGTTGGGCCTTTCACTTGATACTGTATTGGTCCATTTTCATTACATGATCCTTGGGCTCTTTCTGAAGGTTAAACTTGTAAAGATCGGGGCCTTATGATGGGCAATTTGCACGATGGTCCTTATTCGGGAGGGATATTTAATTTTTGGCCCTTAAATTGCTGGTCTTTAATTTTTGTCCTTCGCCTAATACCCGAGGTTCTAGGTTCGAACTCCGGCTCAGTAAGAAAAATAAAAAATCGCAAAAAAGAGTTTCGTAGCAAAATTAGGCAAATTAATATCTCTAATTTTGTGCAAATATTAGGCCTTAAGGCAGAGGTTTCGCGAAAGTCTTGCCTTGCGATTTTTTTTTTTTTTTGACTGAGCTGGTTCGAACCCAAAACCTGAGGATATTTTCGGCCACTTTTTTAAGCGAAGGACAAAAATTAAAGGCCAGCCATTTGAGGGACAAAAATTAAAGACCAGCGCCTTTGAAGGGAAATCGACGCAAAAAAATGCCTTATGATTAAAAGAGTGACTTTAATTAGTCAGAATTAAAATGCAGCCTTGTATAATCATTGATTATTTACGCTTTTGAAGTTCTTTGTTTAGAAATTCAGTGTGATTCTTTTTAATTTATGTGTGCGTTGTGTGTGTGAGAAAATCTTTTAATGGTCAAGTCAGTCGTATGTGATATCATAAATAAAAGATTATGCTAGTTGCAATAAATACATCTGAACTTATCATATTCACAGGTGAAAGTAAATGACTTTGATCATATTATATAACTCATTAGACCTCTAAAGTTGGTGATGACAATATATGGTATTGTTATAGCCATAATAATAGGGATGATGCTGATTATGATTTATGATGATGATGTATTAAAGCTATGCTAGTCTTGGAGAAGTTTGTTATGTTTAGGGGTTTCAAATATTCACAAGCGCCTAATGCAACTATAAATTACACATTCTTTGACCAGAGGAAAGGGAAACTAAATTAAGAACTATATTTGGAGTATAAGGTCAAACTTAAGAAGTAGTCTAATTAATGTCAGAATTCCCTTAACCCTTTGATTCCATTCGTGTTTTCCCTTAACCCATTCAGTTCCAATCGAGTTGAAATCGATCATATGAATCTTTATTGATTAAAAAAAATATCTTTATCAGGTTCAATCTTATACTTTTTTCGTATTTGTAGGTAGATATGAATTTTTAATTCACAGGAAAAAAGTCACAGTTTCTCCTGTAAACAAAGGAGAAGAAAATCAACATTTAAAATGAAAATTAAATAATTGTAAAGAATACTTCATGATATTTGACGTGAAACCAAAAACTTTTCCATTCATATAAATAGTATGCTTCATAAATTTGGATAAGCCGAATCAATAGTATTCAAATAAATATTAAACGATTAAACAAAAAAGAGTGAGGTCTCCATAAAACATTCGGTGTTGCAGATATAAGTGTATTTTTATCATTAGAAATTTGTGAAAGTCCACTCTTTGAGAGTTTGCGTCCTCTATTTGGCTGCAGAGTGCAGAATTTGAATAAACTCAAATGCAAGAAACTCAAAAGAAAAAAGAAAAAGAAAGAAGAGTATTTGTCATTTTGAAAATTGAAAAGTGACATGTCAATAAAAATATGGAAAATGAGGAAGGGAAAAATGGTCAGAAGTCATACAAAAATGAACTAAACACGCAGACAGCTAACAAAGAAATTTTATTCTTTTTTTCTATGTTCAAAATAATGGTAGACCAACAAGTTGTTGAGATTTTCAACTCCTCCATCCCCTCCACACACACAAAAAAAAAAGGTATAAATATAGATAAATAAATTATAAACAATTCGCAAATTTGCAGGATTTGATATAAAAAAGGGATAATTATTTGTTAGTCTCTAAATTATTGATAAATTCTGATTTAGGTTATATTTGATTAAGTACATTTAACCAGCTTGAACTAACTAAAATGTTTATTTTTGGTCCTTTCTATAAAATAAATGTGATATCGAAACTATTTAAAACTGCAGTACCCTTAAGTATGAAGTAATGAATACATTTAACAAAATACATGAAAATTAATTTATTAACATTTAATAATTCTCGAAATTGTGAACATTCACAAGCAAATGAATAAAAAGTTCACATAACAGTTTATTAAATATTAAATGTGCTTAAAAAGAAATCATAAGGACCAAATTCATAATCTACTTATAACATACTAGTAGTGCAATTTTCCTTGTAACAACCAACGTATTTGATTTTTACTGTTTAACACATATATTGTAATTCTGGGAATTACATATTTAGAAATGACACAAAATAAACCATAAATTACAACTTCTTAGAACTATTTTTTTTTGAAATATTGTAGCAATTGTTTTGATTTTCCAAATAATAAAAGCAACATGTAAAATGAGAATGGAGATCCAAATCGAAATACAGCTAGCTTAACAACGACTCCATTGCCTCGAAAAAGGACTCCTCTACCAATTTATTTACCTTTTAGTTTGCTTCCAAAATATGTTTGAAGGCAAATGATTTTAATGGTTGGTGAGGGAAGAAAAACAAAGAATTGAAGGTAGCTAAAAAAGAAGACAAATATTGAATTAATACATCTTATATATCTGTCTCTAAGATGAGAATAGTTCAAATATAGTTAAATCACAAGCAAATAAAGGTACGTCTGCACTTTGGTATATATTTCCTTGAAATTCAAGAATTGTCTATTCGCCTCTCTAAATTTTTCCAAATGTAAATCGAAATTTGTTCGAGACTGAAGTTGCAATCTAATGGATATAACTTACTTTATTCTACATCTAAAAAGTATTCTAAAATTCAAATCTCACTAAAAGTCTTTCCTCTTTTTGGTTTCCTGGCTCTTATTCATACAAAAAAGAAAAAGAAAAAAGAAGAAGATGTTCATTTAAATATGTTTAAGTTAGCCTGAAATGTAAATAGTATTTATTGGTGGGAAAAGGAAATTACATGTCATGAACAAATTGATAATTAAAGGAGGTTTGGTGTACATAATTCTTATAGCCTGTTTGGCCAAGCTTCTAAAAACAACTTATTTTAAAAAGTATTTTTTTCAAAAGTATTTTTGGCTAAAAGCAGTTTGTATTTGGCCAATTAATTTAAAAAGTACTTTTGAGCAGCAATTAGTGTTTGATCAAGCTTTTAAAAAGTGCTTTTATGTGTATTTTTCTCAAAAGTACTTTTCAAAAGAGTGCTTTTGGGCAAAAACTATTTTTTTTAAGCTTCTGAAAAACTGCTTTTGCTACTCCCCAAAAACACTTATTTTCTCCCAAAAGCTTGGACAAACACCTCACTTTTTTTAAAGTAAGCACTTATTGAAAAAATAAGTACTTTTGAGAGAAAAATAAGTTTGGCCAAACAGGCTATTAGTTGCCCACTTAAGTATGAGGCAACAACCAAGAATTATTAAACAAAAAGGAAGATAAAATAAGAAGGTTAAAAGTGTGATATTGTGATTCAAATAATGATTATCTTTTATATATGAATTATAAGAGTATCTTGACTGTGACCTTTAGAATCTCATAACGTTAATGCAATTATATAAATAGGTATTTATTGCTGAATCCAACTAATACTGTAGTATAACAAACTATTTTTAATCTACTAAGAGAATCTTAGTGCGTAGCAAAAGTTATTTTTTGACTTCTCCTACCTTGGTGGTCCTCAAATGATTCATTTGGTGATTTGGTGAATGTACCTGTGTGAAATGTCATTGGACTATTCATATAAAATAATAGAATATTTGTTAAACGTCAATCGGTGCCGTTGTAGGATTATTTAGATATGCTCAGTGTAATAATCTGGATTCTGCAATCCTCTTCAAAAGAAAAGCAAGCAATAGTGGTAAGGTAATTGACTATCATCAAAGGTTACGGTGGGATAGTAGGGGATGTGAGCAGTATGTGGGATAGGACGGCCAGCTGCATTGAGGAAGCAGCTAGAGAGGTATTGGGGGTCTCACGAGGCCGCCGTGGTGGGCACCGAGGAGATTGGTGGTAGAATGGAGAAGTCCAAGGGAAGGTAGAAGCAAAGAAGCAGGCATATATGGTAGTAGATAGCAAGGATGATGAAGAGAAGCAGACGAACGAGGAAAAGTATAAGATGGCGAGAAAGGAGGTGAAGTTGGCGCTTTCGGCGGCTAAAACGGCGACCTTTGAACGCCTTTATGCGAACTAGAGGACAGAGGTGGGGATAAGAAGCTATTTAAGCTCGCCAAGGCGAGAGAGGAAGGCACGCGACTTGGATCAAGTGAAGTGCATCAAGGACGAGGATGGCCAAGTATTGGTACAGGAAGCCCGCATTAGACAGAGATGGCAGTCATACTTTCATGAACTCTTGAACGAAGGAGCGGACATAGACATTGTGTTGGGAGACTTGGAGCACTCTGATAGGCGTCGCGACTTTGGTTATTGTAGGAGTATAAAGGTTGAGGAGGTTAAGGGAGCTATTCGTAGGATGCGCGGGAAGAAACGACGGACCCGACGAGATTCCCGGAGAATTTTGGAAGAATGCGCGGGGTAGGCTTGGAGTGGGTATCGGATTGTTTAATGTCATTTTCAAGACAGCGAAGATGCGGAAGAATGGAGATGGAGTACAATGATTCCGTGTACAAGAACAAGGGAGACATTCAAGGTACTGACAACTATAGAGGTATCAAATTTGCTAAGTCACACTATGAAAGTGTGGGAAAGGGTGGTGAAATGAGGGTGAGGAGAGATGTGTCTATTTCGGAGAACCGGTTTGGTTTCATGCGGGGCGCTCGACTATAGAAGCCATTCATATTGTAAGGAGGTTGGTGGAGCGATATAGGGAGCGGAAGAGGGACTTGCACACGGTATTCATTGACCTAGAAAAAGCCTACGACAAGGTGCCAGAGAGGTCCTATGGAGATGCTTGGAGGCTAAAGGTGTACACCGTGGTGTACATTAGAGCGATAAAGGACATGTATGATGGAGCTAAGACCAGGGTAAGGACGGTAGGAGGAGACTCGGAGCACTTCCCTGTTCTGACGGGGTTGCATCAGGGATTAGCTCTTAGCCCGTTTCTATTCGCCTTGGTGATGGATGAATTGACGCGACAAATACAAGGCGAGGTGCCTTGGTGTATGTTGTTCGCAGATGACATAGTCCTGATTGACGAGACTCGCAACGGAGTTAACGATAAGCTGGAGGGCTGTAGACAGACGTTGGAGTCTAAAGGATTTAAATTGAGTAGGACCAAGACAGAATACTTGGAGTGCAGGTTCAGTGGCGTACCGCGTGAGGTTGATGAGGAAGTGAGGCTTGGTACCCAGGCCATTCAAAAGAAAGGAAGTTTCAAGTACCTTGGGTCTATTAAACAGGGAGATGGGGATATCGACGACGACGTTTCACATCGAATTGGTGCAGGGTGGATGAAATGGAGACTCGCCTCCGGAGTGCTGCGTGATAAGAAAGTGTCTCCAAAACTTAAAGACAAGTTCTACAAAGTGGTGGTTAGACCGACTTTATTTTACGGAGAGGAGTGTTGGCCAGTCAAGAAATGTCACATTCAGAAGATGAAAGTCGCGAAAATGCGAATGCTGCGGTGGATGTGTGGACACACTAGGAGGGATAGAATTAGGAATAAAGATATCCGAGACAAAGTGGGAGTGGCATCGGTGGAGGACAAGATGGGGGAAGCAAGGTTGAGATGGTTTGGGCATGTGAAGAGGAGAGACAGAGATGCTCCAGTGCGGAGGTGTGAGAGGTTGGCTATGGATGGTTTCAGGAGAGGTAAAGGGAGGCCGAAGAAGTATTGGGGAGAGGTGATTAGACAGGATATGGCACAGTTTCAGCTCACCGAGGACATGACCTTAGATAGGAGGTTGTGGAGGACTCAGATTAGGATAGAAGGCTAGGTGGCTTACCCTTTCACCATAGTAGTTGCAGTTTCGCTCATTTGTTTATTGCCTTTTGGTTTATGCATTTGATTGCTGCTTATATTTGTTGGCCCGTTGTACTTTGATTATTTTACTTATCTATAGTAGTTACTGCTCCTTTCTTCCCGGACTGTTCTACCATGACTTTCTCGCTTTTGGTATTCATGTTATCATATTGTTTTCGATATGCTTGGCCCTATCTGACCTTTTGTCTTGTTTTCCTCTTGTCTTCCTCTCTTCTCCTCTCTTGAGCCGAGGGTCTTTCGGAAACAGCTGCCCTACCTTTCAAGGTGGGGATTAGGTCTGTGTACACTCTACCCTCCCCAGACCCCACATGGTGGGACTATACTGGGCTTGTTGTTGTTGTTGTAGTGTTCCACCATTCTTAATTGAAAGTTTTGAATTTGAACCTTAAAAATGGAATTGCTTTTAGTAATAAATATTTTACTTCTTAAAATGAATTATTTTGGGCACGAATTCGAATTAATTGGGCACTATATGAAAATCCAAAAAAGAAAAAATTAGTAACCTTTCCAAAGTGAAAAAAAAAAAACATGAAACCAGAGACAAAATAACAATATCACGAAGGAGGAAAGAAAAAGTAGAGACAAATCTAAAATTTTAAATCCGTAAATGTGATATATCAGGCACCCCTATGTTAATTAATGCATTCGATCTTAGAATAGTATTATCAACCTTTATTTTTTCAACTATACATATATAACTTAGGTTAAAATAGTAAATTCGAAGAATATCATTGCGTGACAGTAAAAAATTGAAGCTTAACATTTATTTCGAACAAACTCTCATACTAGATAAGTTCAATGCCATACCTTACCTGATCAAAGTCTGAAGCTTGAATTGCCACTCAAATTCAAAATTTAGATTTTCGAATTTGGAACTAGCGCAATAGTCTATAAATATTCAGTTTGTTCTTTTCCATTGTCGTCGTATCCATCTATCGAGATTCATGATCATTACTTAATTCTAAAGTATACTATACACAAGAGGGAGTAAATTAAACGTAATTTATTTTTGTCTTGTTGAAGAACCTGATTCTTCAACCAAAATATTTAGAAATGTTTTTATACGTAAAGCACAATAAGTAAAGAACAAACATAATTTTACGTGAAAAATTTCCTTGGAGGAAAAAAAAGACGTTATATATGATTATTTGGTAAAACTAGAATGACTTTTTTTTAATTAAAAGAAAATCATTTAGTAATTTATTTTGATTTTTAGGCAGTCTTAATTGATATCTTTGTTACGAAAAAATAATTTGATAATCTTCTAAATTTTCTTATTATAGAAAATAATTTAATTTTTGTTATAAATATTATTTAATTATGGATGTCTATCTTTAGGAGAAACTTTAGGGTTTGTAACTTTGGCACCAAGTTAATTTTCTCCTATAAATAGAGATGTTCTTTTCATTGTATAGAATCCCTTCAAGAGAAATAAGATGTTATATCCCGTATTTTAGTGCATTGGACCAATCCAGATTAATTATGATAAGTTAAGGACGAAACCATTTCGGGATACAAAGTCGAGACTTTTGGACCTTCGATTTTATTTTGAGTCATGAATTGTGCATGAATGTGTTGCATGGGACAATTAGGAAAATTTGGGACCAAAAGTGATTAAATTGGAAGTTGGAAATCATCCATTTTCCATGAAGTGGCCGTGTAAGTGTGGGAGTTGGCCCACACAAATTGTGGACAATTTGTATTGGTCCAACACTTGTGTGGGCCAAGGGGCAAGTGTGCACTTCATATAATAGCAAAAGATGACCACTAGTCTTCATTTTCATTTCAACACTTAGACAAAAAAAAAAAGAGAACAAGAAGTTGAAGAAAGTGAGGCTCTCGGCCAACATAGAGAAAAATCAACTTCCATTCAAGCTCTTCCAAAATTATTTTGTTGATGCAAACCCACTATTTTGAGGTCCCTAAGTAGCGTGGAAGCATTGTTCGGGTCATCCAATCACCCGTTGTGTAGATCGCAAACCCTAGGCAAATTGGGGAGTTGAAGAAAAAAGGTAAGAATCAATTATGTTTTATGTGTTATAAAGGTTGTATGCATGTTGTAGTATGTTAAAATGGAAGAAATTCATGAAATATAGTATGTTAGAGTTGAGGCCACATGAGAGAGGTTTGGCCGTGTGAGGTGTGTGTGTGTGTTGTGTTGTATTGAAGTGATGAATTAAGTTCTATATAGTGTGTTGATGGTTGTAGTGTGAAGAAAAGAATTAGAATTATCCATAAATGTTGTTGGTATGTTGGACAAAAATGGGTCATATTATATGACAATGAACGAATTAATATCGCTTAATGTTTTAGTCGTCGTCGTTATGAATTCTATGTTGGAAATGAATGTTTAATGACTCAAATTGATGTTGTGATTGTTGCGGACTGATTTGGAGGATATTGTACATTTGATATAATTTGTATATTGATGAAAATAGCATTGCTAGAATGTGAATTGTTGGTGCAAATCATGATTTGAAAATGAGGAATGTGTTAAAGTGAGGTTCTCGGGTTTGGGGGCTGATTTCGGGTGAATTGGAAGAATTGTTGGATTGTTTGAAATGTTGTATGAATTGTTTGGAATGTCCTTAAATATTATTGGTATGGGTTCGGGTTAGTATTTGAATGTATAAGCGTCGATGTTGGCTTGAAGGTAAGCCATTGAATCAATTTTATGAATGTTGTTGCATGATGGAAAAGAAGCTTATTAATGTATATTGTCTTCCGGATTGGTTATTGATGTTGCTAGGTTGGTTGTTGTTGTTGTTGTTGATTGATTTGGCCGAGTTAAATTCTCGGGGTGGCCTATTTACAGGGGAAATGCTTTTAAATTTCTGTAGAATTAAGGGCTAAATTGGAATTAAATGCCCAAAATGTTTATAGCTAATGTTTGGCATATTATGAATTATTTGTAGACCTTGGGCAGCCCGAGACGTAGGTTGGATTTAGCTTGAGCTTGGATTATATTGGAGAGCGTTTGAGCTATGTAAAGCAACCTTCTTTCTTTGGCATGCCTTAGTTAAAAATAGGCTATGACACGAACTTCGAGGAAACTCTATTCTCGCAATCCGAGCATGTCTAAGATACGCACTTGTTTCTTGATATTCATATGTTGATGTTAGGAAATATTGATCCTATGTCCTTGGAATTATTGAATTATAAAGGTTGCATGAAAGTTTGGTCTTTTTTTTAAAAGAGTTTATTCTTTAACGATTCAAAAACTACGAACGCCCATAACTTTCACAGAAAAGCTCGGATTGCCTTGAGATTTTCGTAGAAGGTTGTATGATGTTAGACGAGTATGTTTTCCATAGGCGGGCCCAGCTCGGGTCTACACCCGTCCGTGGGTCCCGCGACGTTCCTTTATGTAATTTCGACAACCTTTGAAAGAGAATGTTGTAATTATTATTCCGATTTCAAATATGAATATTTTACTTATCTTTTGGATATATGACAATGATTTTATGCATATGATTCCTCACGACTCCGCTCGTGCATTCTGTTATATCTTTCGCCGAGTCCCGGGCCGGTTCTGTTGTCGTGCGCACTTTGTTATACTCCGGTGTTATGCTGTGTTTATGGTTCACCGAGCTCCTCGTTCGAGGGCCGGGTTCCTCGATATCTGGTGTTATGCTGTGTATGGCGATATGCTGTGTTTGATATGTGACGGGGATACGGAGATTTGAAACTTTCTGTGTTATGCTTGTGTTATGGCGCCATCGACGGGCGGCGACCATATTTCCCTCCCTATGCATGACTTATATTTTGAAGTAACATTTTGATATTTTGAAAATGCATTTACTTTCTGTACCTCTATTTCGATTACGACTCCGATTTGTATACTACATTTTCTGCTTTGCATACTCAGTACATATTTCGTACTGACCCCCTTTCTTCGGGGGGCTGCGTTTCATGCCCGCAGGTACAGACGCACAGTCAGGCGACCCACCAGTTTAGGACACCTTTATCTGCTGTTGGAGTGCTCCTTTTCTCCGGAGCCCATATTTTGGTATATATTCGTTCGTTGCATTTGTATGTACTTATTCAGGGGTACGGCGGGGCCCTGTCCCGTCATATGATTCTCGTCTCGTTGGGTTTAGAGGTCCGTGGACATGTATGTGGGTTATGCCCATTACGTACGCTTGTGTTTGTATATGTTATGTTCTGGGCGATCCCCTTTCGCCGTGGCGCCTCGTCGGCTTGCATTTGTATATGTTTTGGGCCGTTGCGCCATTTGATAGCCTTGCCGCTTTGATATATATACGATTGTGGTTGAGATGTGTTTGCGACGCTTTGATATATTCCGAGACAACATTGATATTTATGTCTGTATAAGCCATCTGTTTGCGACTCGGATCTATGAATGTGTTTGGGTGCCCAACTCGGGCACTAGTCACGGCCTACGGGGTTGGGTCGTGACATAAGAACTCTCCCCTCTTCTCTCTTTCTCTACAATTATTCTTGTTCTTTGCTTTATTATTTTATAACACGTTATCAGCACGAGTCTCTAACCTTTTATTGGAGTTTAATCCATATTGGTATTACCATGTTTAAGAGCTTGATGGTGCCATTCACTCTTTAATGGAAATAAAGGTATTATCCCAATTTCGTATATGATATATTTATGTAGAAGCTATTTTGTTATTTATGTGGTTGCAGTGAAAAAGATATGACATATTCTTTTTATGGAGGAGAACGAATCACAAGTATGTTTACAATTCTCCTATCCGCGAGGTATGCTCACTAATAATTCTCTTTACGGTGAAATCATGTTTACATAGATTGAAATCAATTTTGTTGGTTGGGTCCGATCAAAATACTCTGGCCCCGATGAAATAGAATGGTGAACAGGAACAATGTTGTATGAAGTGGATTTGGAACAAAAGTAATAATCAAGGTCCAGAAGAACCTAATTGTTTATATACAAGAATCATGACACCAGTAGTGTCCAAAATATCTGATTATGAAAAATAAATTGAAAGCTCCTGAAGAGTTTATTTATTATTATGGCATTCATCCTATCTCCAAAGTTGTTATGATCGAAATACAAGTAGTAAACCCGAAGTTTACTAAAGTAAATGGTTATCATATTGAAGATTTAGATGATTGGAGGACTAAATATTTCAAAATGTCATAGTGGAAAAGAAATATGAATATGAAAGTTTACCCGATTTGTACTACAAATATAAGCATAATGGATTGCATGCCACAATAAACCAGAAGTTTATTGGTACAAAAATAATTCATGTCATAGTAAACTAGAAGTTTACTAAAACAAATAGCACAGGGCATGGAAAACCTGAAGTTTACTAGTATAGATAATTTTATTAGTTGGCATGAGCGGTTTGGCTATCCCGATTCAAATATGATGTGCAAATTAAGTATTTGACATATATTGAAGAACTAGAAGATCCTTCAAGGAATTATTTTTGTTGCTTGTTCTCATGATAAGTTGATTATACTGGCTAATGTTGGGATTGAATTCCCTAAATTCTGAAAAAATATAAAAGGTGAATATGGGCCCGTTCACCTGTTATGTGATGTCTTAAATAGATGCATCGATAAGACGGTCACATGTGCTTTTATTGTCAACCCGCAGTTTGACATATGCAAAGTTACTTGCTCAAAATAATTGAGTTGAGAGCACAATTTTCAGATTATGTAATCAAGATAATTCATCTTGTTAATGTTGGTTTATATCCAAGCTGGTTTGGCGTTAAATGCCTCTACTAAATAGCTAAATCATTGTTTATGAGAACAAAGCTTCATGTGTTGATCTGAAATATGATATATTGCATACAACAACACTTATATGCTTCAGACCAAAGAATTATGATAAATTCTCTCCTCACAATTGGTTCAAGGTCAGAAACCAGATATTTCCATCTAACAATTTTTATGTGTGGTATATGATTAATTAATCTACAGTGATGCACAAAGATGGATTCCCCTAACGAAGACGGGATATATGTTAGTTTTTCTAACATAAAGGGGAGAGAAGAAGCAGCTGAGAAATATGTTATGAATTATCATTAGTCTGATCCTCATTCAAAAGATAATTCAACTCAAATGCTAGAAGCATTTGCTGACCCAAAGTTAATTTCTAATTTCAGCTGCAAAATGCTCCTATTAAATTCATGTCCCTGAAGGACAGAGTCTACAGCATGCATGAAGCGTGGTAGACTAACCGGTTCGAAACGCAATAATCATTGAAAAGAAAGATGAGCAAAATGATCAATGATCATTATAAGGAGACAATGATCATTATAAGGATGTCTATCTTTAGGAGAAACTTTAGGGTTTGTGACTTTGGCACCAAGTTAATTTTCTCCTATAAATAGAGATGTTCTTTTCATTGTATAGAATCCCTTCAAGAGAAATAAGAACTCTCCCCTCTTCTCTCTTTCTCTACAATTATTCTTGTTCTTTGCTTTATTATTTTATAACAATTTTAATGATTTTGATGTAATAAAAGTAACCATGTATCAAATCAACCCATACCATACATGGAACAACAATCCGACCAGGCTCTAGTAAATGCACATTTCAGTACTTCCTCTGGTTCAAAAAAAGTGTTTACTGAGCCTTTTTATTTTAGTTTCAAATAAGTGTACACCTTTAAAATTAAAAAGAAATTAACTTTATTTTTTCAGATTTGTACCAATTTACCGAAGGCAATAAATAAGTAAAAGACTTATTAATTAAGATAATTTAGTCAAAATATCTATTTTTTCCCAGAAATTAGTGTTTTCTTAAGAGATAAAAAAGGCTAAGCAAACACTTATTTTGAGCTAGATCAAGTTATTTACTTTTTGTCATCATTCTTCTGTAAAGTGCAAAAATATTAAGTACCACAAGAGAAGAGTATTTTGTTCTCTTTGACGGCTTCACTATTTCTCCTCCCTTTTGACTACTCTTTTAATCAACCGAACAAACTGAAAAAAAAAAAGGTTGGTAGACACAAACTGAGTGAGTTGAACGTAACCCAAATTAAATATATATAGAAATAAATACTACAAGTAGTACAATAGCAGTACTATACTTTTGAAGAACCAAGAAACAAACCCAACAGACGGTTAGGTGTTCATTCTATATATATATACTCAATTACATATATAAGTCTCTATGAATGTGTAGTGGAAAAAGATGATAATTTTCAAGTTTCAATGAAAGCTCAACAAGAATAATGATGTACCAACTGGGCAAAGTTTACATATATAAGTCTCTACGAATGTGTAGTAGAAAAATAATGATTACCTTTTATATATGAGTTATATGAGCATCTTGACTGTGACCTTTAGAATCTCATAACGTTAATGCAATTATATAAATAGGTATTTATTGCTGAATCCAACTAATACTGTAGTATAACAAACTATTTTTAATCTACTAAGAGAATCTTAGTGCGTAGCAAAAGTTATTTTTTGACTTCTCCTACCTCGGTGGTCCTCAAATGATTCATTTGGTGATTTGGTGAATGTACCTGTGTGAAATGTCATTGGACTATTCATATAAAATAATAGAATATTTGTTAAACGTCAATCGATGCCGTTGTAGGATTATTTAGATATCCTCAGTGTAATAATTTGGATTCTGCATTCCTCTTCAAAAGAAAATCAAGCAATAGTGGTAAGGTAATTGACTATCATCAAAGGTTACGGTGGAATATGATAATTAGTGTTCCTCCTTTTTTTAATGGTGCAACTATACATATAATAACTTAAGTTAAAACAGTAAATTTGCATAATATCATTGCGTTGAAGCTTAATAGTTATTTTGAACCGACTCTCATACTAAAAAAGTCCAATGTCATTCCTTACCTGACAGAAGTTTGAAGCTTGAATTGCCAATCAAGTTCAAACTTTAGATATTCGGGTTTGGAACTAGCGCAATAATCTATAAATATTCAATTTGTTCTCTTCCATTGTCGTCGTATGCATCTATCGAGATTCATGATCGTTACTTAATTGTTATTCTAAAGAATACTTATACAACACAAGAGCGAGTAAATTGTGTATGCGGAATTTTTGCCTTGCTGAAGAACCTGATTCTTCAACCTAAATATTTAGGAATGCAGTTAAACGTAAAACGAGTAAAGAACAAACGTAACTTTGCGTGAAAAATTTCCTTGGAGGAAGAAAAAGACGTTTTATATGATTATTTGGTAAAATTCGAATGATTTTTTAATTAAAAGAAAAATCATTTAGTATTTTTTTATGATTTTTAGGCAGACTTAGTAGATATCTTTGTTACGAAAAATAATTTAATAATCTTCTAATGTTCTTATTACAGAAAATAATTTAATTTTAATGATTTTGATTAAATAAAAAGTACCCATGCATCAGAGACGAGACATGGAACAACAATCCAATCAGAGGCCGTAGTAAATGCACATCTTCAGTAATCTCTCTTGTTCAAAGTAAGTGTCAATTTACAAAATTAAAAAATAATTAATTTTATTTTGTAGATTTGTCCCTATTTACTGAAGACAATAAATAAGCAAGAATCTTATTAATTAAGAATAATTTAAACAATTTTTTTTCTTTTTCTAAGAATTAGTATTTTTAAAAGGGGTATAAAAAGATTAAATAGGCACTTACTTTGAACAGTATTTACTTTTTGTCGTTATTCTTCTATAAAGTGCAAGAAATATTTTAGTACCACAAGAGGAGAGTATTTTTGTTCTCTTTGACGGCTTCTATTTTTTCCAGCTTTCATTGGACCGGAGAGGTGCCCTTCACTTTTTGACTACTCTTTTAATCTTTTCCTTCTCACCCATCAACTGAACAAACTGAAAAAAAAAAAAAAAGAACGTGATAGAGACAAACAAAGTGGGTTGAACGTAACCCAAATATATATATATAGAAATAGTACTACAAGTAGTACAATAGCAGTACTATACTTTTCAAGAACCAAAAATCAAACCCAAAAAACGGTTAGGTGTTTATTCTATGTATATTTGTGTACTCTATTACATATATAAGTCTCTATGAATGTGAAGTAGTAGAAAAAGATGATAATTTTCAAGTTTCAATGAAAGCTCAACAAGAATAATGATGTACCAACTGGGCAAAGTATGTTACATTTTTTTCATGCTTTTATTGTTGTTTGATTCTGCATTTGAGTTGAGTTGGGGAGATGAGAGATTGGCTTTACTTCAACTAAGATCTTCTTTAGGATTAAGAGCCAAAGAATGGCCTATAAAGGGTAACCATTGTTCAAATTGGAAAGGTATTACTTGCAAGAATGGTAGAATTACTGAAATAAACATCTCTGGTTTTAAACGTACCCGAAATGGGAATCAAAATCCTCAATTCTTGGTTGATGCTCTTCAAAATTTGACTCTTTTGGAGTCATTTAATGCATCAAATTTTGCACTTCCAGGTTCTATACCTGATTGGTTTGGTATTAGGCTTGTATTTTTACAGGTTCTTGATCTTAGGTTCTGTTCAATTACTGGTGTTATTCCATCCACTCTTGGTAATTCGAGTAGTTTAATTGTTTTATACTTGTCAAATAATGGTCTTAGTGGAATGGTGCCTTCAAGTTTGAGTCAACTTTCAAGTCTTTCAGTTCTTGATCTTTCAAATAATTCACTTGTTGGGTCAATTCCTGCATCACTTGGGTCACTTGGGAACCTTACTTTGCTTGATATGTCGTCGAATAATTTGTCCGGGGCGATTCCTCCTGTCATTGGGACTTTATCTAAGTTGAAATTCTTGAATCTTTCTAATAACAGTATATCTTCTTTGATACCTGCCCAACTCGGTGACCTTTCGAGTCTGGTTGACCTTGATCTCAGCTTAAATAGTCTAGCTGGAGTAGTGCCTAATGATTTAAGAGGATTAAGGAACTTACGACGAATGAAAATCGGGAAGAATTCTCTATCTGGTTTATTGCCTGGTCACCTGTTTGTTCCTCTAAGCCAGCTGCAGTTCTTGGAAACAGACCATAATAATTTTACTGGCAGTCTTCCTGATGTATTCTGGTCAATGCCCGGGTTGCAATTTCTTGATGCCTCTGCGAATAACTTTACTGGTACTCTGTCTACTCTTGGCTCAAATGTAAAGTTCCCGAGTGCAGTGGTTAACCTTTCTCAGAATATGTTTTATGGGAATCTGCCGCCTGTACTTAGGAGAGTCAGTTTTCTGGATCTATCAGACAATTATTTCCAAGGCAAAGTTCCTGAGTACGGGCAAAGGACCGTGTCCCTTAATAGAAATTGCCTACAAAGATTGGGAAGTCAAAGGAATACAAGTGAATGTGCATCTTTCTATAATGAGCGGGGCTTGATATTTGATAATTTTGGAGTGCCAAATGCCATTGAGCCTCCGTTTCCTAAATCTGACACGAAGAGTCACAAAAATGTAATCACATTAGCTGCTGTTCTAGGGGGTATCGGATTTATTGCTATAGTGATAATCTTTATAATGATGCTGATTTTTTGTTGCTGCAAGAGGGGTGTGACAAATCAAAAGGTCACTGTTGTGGAGCCTGTTCCTGCTAGTGCAAGTCCTTCTGGAGCATCAATGAATTTTTCAAATTTAGGAGAAGCATTTAACTACCAGCAGATCCTTAAAACAACCGGTGAATTCAGTGATGCAAATCTTATTAAACATGGACATTCAGGTGATCTTTTCCGTGGTATCCTGGAAGGTGGGATTCATGTAGTTGTTAAAAGAATTGTTAAAAAGGAAGCATACTTATTAGAATTGGACTTGTTCAGCAAAGTTTCTCATTCTAGAGTAGTCC
Organism: Lycium ferocissimum; assembly: GCF_029784015.1. Lineage (NCBI taxonomy): Eukaryota > Viridiplantae > Streptophyta > Magnoliopsida > Solanales > Solanaceae > Lycium > Lycium ferocissimum. The sequence continues at coordinate 18,128,586 of NC_081344.1, forward strand.
CTCTTTTAGGACACTGTTTGGAAAATGAAAATGAAAAGTTTCTGGTATACAAATATATGCCAAATGGAGATCTCTCTAGTTCTTTGTTCAGAAAAAACAATTCAGATGATCATAGTTTGCAGTCACTTGATTGGATAACGAGACTGAAAATTGCTATTGGAGCTGCCGAGGGTTTGTCTTATCTGCATCATGAATGTTATCCGCCTCTTGTGCACAGGTATTATAGGGCTCGTTATGATGCATTCCTCTTACTTCCGCTTATCATGCAGACTAGACCTATCATTTTTATTTATGTCAAACTTCCATGTTTGGATGTGCATATACAGTATCCTGACTATCTTAACCATAAGTTATCATTGTGACGGGACAGGTGATCATTAATTTCAGAATAGTAGTTGCATTTCCTTCTACATTTGTTCTTTGGTTTTAGATGTTTGGTGAATATTTGGTAGAATTAGTGTAATGAATGATATGCCTGTTTTATTAATATGTGATATTCCCATCTCAAAAAGAATCAATATGTGATATTTGAGAAGATTAACAACTTCTATTATTCGTGAAAGATAAAGTGTTTAAGTTTCCTCCATACTAATTGGCGACACTGAAAAAGCCTCTTCTTACTGATAAAATTTGACCAAGTTAATGCTGGCACCATTTTGCACTTCTTGAATTTCAACAGTCTATCGGTGCCAATTAAGTCAATACCATAAGAGCCGGTTCAATATATGCTAGAGCTGGATGATTTAGCACTTAAATATACTCCGAGGTGTTCCCTTTTTGGAGCAAAGTGGCCACAAGATACAAACTAGAGCTGGATATTTAGCAATTAAATACAGTCCGGAACTATTCTTTCCAGTGATCTAAAAGCTTGCTAGGACACGTGAATTGGATGAATCTCGTCATAAGCTATTTACAGAAAAATGAAACATGCGCTGTCTTGATATTTGAAACCAAATTTTGTCTTGACATATCCCCGTTACACCTGACAAGAGTAAGGGTGAAAAGAGCAAGTCCTTTACTCTTTTGGTCATTTTTGTGTTCCGTCTGTCCAGAACAACTTGGATCACAGTTGAAAAAGGGATTTAACCCTTCTTTGAAATTGTCCTTATTGAAAAAGATTTCTATTGAATTTTCTCAAATCGTTTCAGCAGAAGCTTGTAGGGAATGATAATTCAACGCTCCACAAGCTCGATATGTCTTAAAGGTGCTTTCCAACTTTGTGGATTTACAACATGTCTGATTGTTTGAAATTGATCCAAAACGTAGATAAATAGCAAAATATCAGATGACAGCTGTGACAATTAGCTTCATGGAATTTTACAAACAGAAAAGGAATAGACAAGACTTCATCCTTGATGTGTCCTATAATGTGCCCTTTTGTAGATCTGCAATCTCCATGAAATGTTGGATTTAGAAGCTTGAATCTATCAACTTGAGGGTTTTCATTATATGTCCTTTATGTGTTATTCACGTGTAATAAATTACACATTTCCATAACAATACGATTTGGCCAATTAGGGCCCACGGCGGTAACTTGTAAATACTTTTTTCTTTTGATGGCGCCATGGTTATATACACTTTTACTAGCTATGCTCTCTAGTTGCATGCGTGGCTACAATATTTCCAATTTAGCAAGTTCTGCTTTCTTCTAGATTTTATGTCTAGTGACATGGCTTCAGATTCTCTATTATTAGATTTCCTTCTGCTCTACCATATTAAAATTTATTTCTAAAACAGTGACTAGCAAATTTATTTCCTGGATTTCCTTTGTACTTTAATAGATCCATCGAGCTCTTTTTGAAGTTACTTTGAATATTTACCATATTTATAAAAAAAGTTCAGATATTCACCATGACTTATGTCTATTTCTTCCCTTCCCCCTTGGTTCAAATTTTAATCATATGTCTCTAGTTCACTATATGTTACTCCTTCACTTTTCAAACGCCTGCATAATAGACCGTGCATAGATAGTGCATGAAAAGGAGAACCAATTGCACAAGTTTCTGCATTGACATTACATTGTGCCTTTTCCCTGAGCTATTCAATGAACTGTAAAAGACGGGTTCTATACTATTCTTCTAAATGGTTACATTGTCTTTCTGCTGCACTGCAGATGAAAATTCTCACATCTCCGTCATATAATTTTTCTTAAGTTTCAATTCCCACCCCCCAACTTTTTATCAGATTTATGCCTACGGGCACCTATGGTGACACACCTTTTTTAAACATTGTCTTGCTATATTTACAGAGATATCCAAGCAAGCAGCATACTTCTTGATGATAAATTTGAAGTTCGGTTAGGGAGTTTGAATGAGGTCTATGCACAAGAAGGAGACACCTATCACAACAGGATTTCCAGGTTGCTGCGGCTGCCACAGTGAGTAGTTGTGGCTCTCTTTATATTTTATTTATGTTACATAACAAGATTTATATTTGGGATTGAGGCACAGTGAGTAGATCTTTCCTCTAATCTTCTTTCTACACTACCAAGTTTTATTTAGAGCCTACATTCTCCCCACAAGAAACATTTTTTTCTTTCTGCAGAAATACTGAAAATGATTGCATTTTTCTCGATTCTCGTATGTGTTTCAGATATTATGAGTGGTTGGGATTGTCATTTCCTGCATGACATCTATCTCATTTAATAATAACAAGTAATTGTGGTATATTGTTATTACCTCTCACCTGGAACTACTTATTGATATAGTTTTTTCTTCCTACTACACAGAACATCGGAACAAGGCGCATCAGGTACTTGCCATTTGTTTAATTCAATTATAATAAATAGAGTTTACTCGATAATATGAAATTTATTAAGTCCTGCTTTTCTGTGATAGCCTACTGGACTTTCTAATCTTCTTTTTTGATGGACAGGTAGCCCTAATGCCACTTGTGCATACGACGTTTATTGTTTCGGCAAGGTTTTGCTTGAGCTAGTAACCGGAAAGTTGGGTATTAGTGCATCTAGTGATGATACCATGAAGGAGTGGTTGGAGAAAACACTGTCTTGCATTAGTATATATGACAAGGATCTCGTAACAAACATAGTAGATCCTTCCCTAGTCGTAGACGAAGATTTATTAGAGGAAGTATGGGCCATGGCTATTGTTGCCAAATCTTGTCTCAATCCCAAACCTTTGAGGAGACCATTAATGAGATATATCCTTAAAGCTTTGGAAAATCCGTTGAAGGTAGTAAGGGAAGAATACACTAGCTCCGAACGACTTAGAGCAACTTCATCCAAAGGGTCGTGGAATGCTACTCTATTTGGGAGCTGGCTTCACAGCTCTTCAGATGTAGCAGCGGCTGATAAGGTGGAACGTGCAAGTAGTTTTAAACGGTCAGCAACTACGGGGTCTCGTGAAAGTGGTCAGTCTTTCTCAGCTAGACGACACTCAAAGGAGATTTTTCCCGAGCCATTGGATGTGCAAGATGTGACGAGAACGCGTGATGAATAGAAGGTTATAGTTCTTGATTCTGTTTCAATAATGCAGCTAGCAATTCATTCGGGTGCCTAACCTGTTGGTACTCTGTACATTCTACTCCCATTCAAAGGAAACTAATGAAGACAGCATCAATTGTTTATGGCTTTGGCTTTGAAGGTTTTGCCGGTACAGTTTGATATACAGCAGGATTTAGCAGAGTGTTGGTTCTTTTTTTCTCAATTGTGTTTTGATAGTTTGTGTTGGGGTTCATTCTTTTCTGTAATTGGTCTTCTCTTTTGCAAGTCCCTCCATGAAATGTAAATTATAAAGAATCTGCAGTATTCATGATGGAGGAGAGACAGGAAAGATTGATTTTGTTGCATTTTTCATCTGTGAATGGATTTGACATATATACATTAAAATCAAAGGCTTACCCTTTGTTCTCTCTTGCCAATTTTATAACTTGTGGCTACCTGTATATTATTTCCTTTTATTGCTTTTGTTCGACTCTATAAGAATTATTCTAATCTTCAAGTTTTACTTTAAGCTTTCAGATTTTTTGAAGCAAAGTAAAAGAGCAGCCTGGTGCACAAAGTATTCCGTGATCATACAAGATATGTAGCCTCCAAATGCAAGTATTAGTGACTGATTCTATAGCTCGAAACCATGATTTATTGGTCATACAGATATAATTTTACTATTGCTCCAAGGTTCGCCTTCTTTTGAAGCAAAGTAAATTGGAAAAAAAGTATTGAAACTAGTCTAAATTTGACAGTTTAGTGTATGTTTTAAAATATTTTAACATTTTTGAAAATTTTATATTTTCAAAATAAAAGGTTTACCTTGATTGTCTGTTCAGGTAAACAAACTAAATTGAGAGTGTAATAAAAAAAAAAGAAAAAAAAAAGGAGAAAACAAATGCAGAAAAGGAAACTAGGACAAAACGAAGGTCCCGCCGAGATTTGAACTCGGGTTACTGGATTCAGAGTCCAATGTCCTAACCACTAGACCACGGGACCTGATTGTACCTTGGTACGTATAATAAAGTAATAATGGTTAGTTTAGTAGCAAGAGTTTATTATATCACTTTAGAAGAGTATATACCTAGAGTATAAATAAACCAACCGTGGTTCAAGAGTAATCGTTGTAGGCGCTTGTTCTGCCCTCAACCACATCTCTGTAGGCCCTCTCCGAGCAGGCTTATGAAATCACAGCAAGTTCTTGACACATGCTTCTAATATATCTACTTTTAAAGTACGAATTCAGATTTTCTATGATTACCCAAAAGCCCAAATACACAATAACAAAATTAAGAAGTAGAATGCCTCTCGTGTAACTGAACCACTTGAAGTTTCAGGGTGACCTCTGTAGGCCCTCGTTCTGCACCCCAACACATATCTGGTACAAAGCTATAAATAATGACAATACAAGAAGGAATAGCGAATTATTCAGCACGATAATAACAGATAAGTGAATTGTTTCAACAAAATAATTAAAGAAATTTAAAATGAGCAATTGAAATTGGAAAAAACAAACGGTTGACTTTAGTTTTTCTCACTATTGTTGAAGGAGAGGACTGAGAGTTGATCGTAGAGAGTGATTGCTAAGACCTGGAAAGAGGAATTCAACGCGAAAATAAGCTAATAAGTGATTCAATTAAATAAATCAAGTAGGAAAATTTGAACAATAAAGTCGTCGTCAGAAAGCTAAAATATTAACAATACAATTACTAACATGTAACCCTGGAAAATAATGAATTGGGAAATAAAGAAACCCCAAAAGATAAACTTTATAGAGCAAGTCGCGTTATGGCCAAAATCCAAATAATCAGATATGCAAACATAAGCGGACAACGGGACAGTAAAAACAATTAGATGAAACTATCAAAAGGAAATAGGCAAGGGAAAAGAATTTATATATAATATAAAGTTAGGCATAGACAAAGTGATGTGACACCTCTCTATGGTCATCATTCTTATTTATCTTTTTTCTCCTTTTTTTGAATTTTTCTAAATTTGTTTACACATAATTTATTAACTAATTGACTTTTAAAAGCCTCACAAAATGAATGTTAGAACTAAATTCAACGTTTGAGTAATCAAGTCAAATCTTTAAGACAAATCAATTAAAACCCAAATAACCGGTATCCATGGGGAATTAACTGAAGGTGACTAAAAAGTCTCCAAATTACTAAAGGTGACGTGTAGGGCCCACCCCATATCAAAACCCAATTAAATTTGGGATTAAGAAAATTGGGGTTCAAAATGTAATTTTTAAAACTTCTTAATCTTTTACAAACTACAAAAAAACCCAAAACACCAACCCATTATACTAAAACACCCACCCATTATTCAAACATCCCAAACCGTTCCCTCCCCACAACTCCCTCGCACTTCTTCCATATTTCAAAATCAAAACTCCCAAGCAAACAGTTAATCTCCTTCACTTGGACATCTCTCATCTCTCCTCTTTTCTTGTCATCTTCTTCTTCACCCTCGCCGTAGTTGCATTGCTATTCGCTTCTTTTTTAATATCAAGGTAAAGTTTTTGTTTCACTTGTTCCAAAAGTTATTTGGTAGAAATTGATGATTTTAGTTGTAGAAAAAGAAGAAGAAGAACATGGGTTTGTCTATGTTGTTTATTTTGTTGTTCCTTGTTCGAGAAACCCTTATTTGGGGTATTTGTTTGACTTGTTGGGGTTTTTGCGTTTGTAAATAGCGTACATTGTTCTCAAATTATGGTTTTTTGTGATGTTTTTGTTCTTCTTCTCCTTAAGATTTCGAAAAAATGGCTTGCAATCTTGTTGATTTTTTGGAACAGATGAGTAAGTTGCTGCAGCAACTTCAGCACTTGTTTGACAGTTGTAGACATTTGCTGAGGTTGCTTGCTTTAAAACCCTCTATTTTGGTGTATTTTGGAGTTAAATACTGTTGTTGGTGTTGGTGTTAGTGTTGGTGTTGGTGTTGATGTTGATGTTGATGTTGATGTTGGTGTTGGTGTTGTCTTGTTATGGTATGGTTTAGGAAAAGAAAGGATAAACAATTATTGCACATACATTTGATGTATTTTGTTTAACTTGTATGATTGTGTGTAATACCGTAGTGGACGATTTGGCTGTTGTCTTGGAAGTAGATGCTTGTTGTTTTGGTTTGGTTAAGTGTTTAGGAAAAGCTTGGATAAAATCCATCTTGTTGTTGTTATTGTTGTTATTGCTTTTGTTGTTGTTGTTGTGTGTTTGTAGTGAAATAAATGATTTTTTCTATTGTTATCCTGGTATGGTTCAGGGTTTAGGAGTAGATATCCAAGTAGATGGTTTTTTTGTTCTTGTCCTAGTATTTATCGGATTGTTTATAGAAGCTATGTCAATGATTTTTAGTTGTTGCAACAATTTCTACACTTGTGCCAACAAGTAGATAATATGTTGCAACAACTACAAATCTGTTGGACATAGCTTTAGTTTTTTGGTTCTGTTTGTAGAAGATATCCAACAGATTTTTAATTGTTGCAACAAGTTATACACTTGTTGCAACAAGTATACAATATGTGGCAACAACTACAAATCATTGGACATAGCTTTAGTTTTTTGGTTCTTTTTTAGAAGATATCCAATAAATTTTTAGTTGTTGCAACAAGTTATACACATTTGCAACAAATATACAATATGTTGCAACAACTACAAATCTGTTGGACATAGCTTCATTTTTGGTTCGTTTGTAGAACATATCCAACGATTTTTAGTTGTTGCAACAAGTTATACACTTGTTGCAACAAGTATACAATATGTTGCAACAACTACAAATCTGTTGGACTTAGCTTGATTTTTGTTCATTTGTAGAAGATGTCCAACGTATTTATAGTTGTTGCAACAAGTTAAACACTTGTTGCAACAAGTATACAATATGTTGCAACAACTATAAATCTGTTGGACATTGCTTCGATTATTTGGTTGTGTTTGTAGAAGATATCAAAGATCTTAATCACTTATTCAACAAGCTGAAGAATGCATTGCAACAACCTATTCACTTGTTACAACAATTACATCATTTGTTGCAACAAATTCTTCGATTGTTGGGGAATTCTGTTACTTGTTGTATTTTGTTTGATCAAATGCTGCACTTCTTATTATCTGTTTACTTTGAATGAAGCACTAATCAGTTGAAGTTTTTTTTTTCTCCTGTGTGTAGATAAAATGTCTCCAGCCAAAAGAAAAGTTGAGAAATCAGCGAGGGTCATAGAGATAATAAAAAAGCTAGAGTGCAATCATCATTAGAGAATCTTGCTTGATTTAGCAAAATCTATTGTTGAATCGGCAAATATAGAGGAAAGAGACAAAGCAACTGACAATCAATCCTCAGAAAGAGAGGAAGTACAGAGCCAAGAAGCAGTAGATACAAATGAACAAAGTGAAGAAGAATTAGAAGCTGAAGAAACTGCTGATGGAGTAGATGGATTGGATAAAGATGATGAAAAGGACAAGTGCTTCCGAAAATACAGTTCACTTGTCGACGTTCATAGCTGAATTAAGAACAAAGAAGAGAAATAGTGTGAATGCCAATTTAATTGCGAATCTTCTAGTAGATTGAACATAGATCATAACGGACCTTCCATTCTTGAGGTTGTCAAGGTTTTCGGTATTGACAAGTATGCGTGAGGATGCCGTTGAATGAAAATAATGATTTGACCGTTGATCTTACGGTCAAATCGAAGCATGGGTAAGAACTTTGATATGTTTAGGTTAATTCTTAAAAAGCAGGGGTTGGAGGATTTCTTTAGGAAAAGGTGTTTTGGGGTGTATTTGGATCTGCCTGAAGAGACAGGTGCACGGTTTCAAATGAAAATGGTATATGGGCTTATGAAGCGTAGAATTCTTTCGGATGCAAAGGATGAGCTTTGGATTAATTATTGTGGCATGCCGGTGTGCTTTGGCTTGAAAGAGTTTGCCATAGTTACTGGCCTTAGATGTCATCCTTGTGAGCTTCCTACTGTTGTATTGAATAAGCCAGCCCGGACTAGTAAGACAGCCAAAGAAGCCAAGAAAGTAGGAAAGGGTGGAAAAGATAACAGTGAAACTGGTTTGGTGGAGTTAGTTGGGAAAAGCTACAAAGGAGATAAGCTTTGCTTGTAGATTTGCGGTCAAAACTATGTCAAAAAAGCATAAGCGATCCTTGTGTTTAGTTTGGTTTGTGCCTTTGTGTTCTTATGGCAAAAGATACAAGTCTCGAACATACCACTTGGTTTGCTTAAACTTGCGGAGGACTATGAGGCATTCAACAACCATGGATGGGGCGGAAAGCTTCAAGTTGATTGTTGACTACTTATCGAAAGAGCTTAAGCCAACGGTGAAGACAATCGATCTATATGGCTTCCCTTGGGCTTTCATGGTAGAGCATTTGCAATGTCAATTTCTTGTACTTTTTGTATTTCTATCATCATTCGATTTTTTGGTATCTTATTTTCTAGGCTTGGGCATTTGAAGCCATTCCTCACCTCCGACAACAAGTGAAGGACTACCCTTCGAAGTGTCTTTTCCAAGAATGCTTAGATGGTAATCGCAAAGAGCAACACTAGATTGAGTGTTGATCTTTTTAACCCTCCTTTGGAAGAGGTAAGCCTTAAGACATGTATATAGAATAAACTTGGTCATCTTGTTGGATAATGTCCAACAAGTATGACACTGTCCAAAAAGTATGACACAACAAGTTACTAATATGTTGGACAATGTCCAAAAAGTATGACACACAATTGCAACAAGTTACTAATATGTTGGACAATGTCCAACAAGTTGACTTTTGTTGCAACAAGTTACTAATCACATTGGACAATGTCCAACAAGTATGACACCTTTGTTGCAACAACCTAGTCATCTGTTGCATTTCATTATTTAGGACCATTTTAATATATCTACTTTTTTGTTGTAGGTTGTGCACCCATGGCTTGTCCCGACAGTAGCGGAGTTGGAGATGCCATTCCTTGCTTCCTTTGAGCCCTTACAATCTGTTCTCGATAAAATGATTGAGGGGATAAAATTAGAATTGGCTGAGTGACAAACCGTCAAAAGGGAATCGATTGTGGTAGATGTTGGTGGTGGTGGTGTTGTTGCTTTGGTGGTCGGCCCTGCATTGTTGATGACGTTGCGGCGAAATTGCCGGTGAAAAAATAATAGATGATGATGTTGATTTTGGTAGACAAACTCCAATTGGTGGTGTTGTTGGTGGACAAACTCCAATTGGTGGTGTTGTGTGGTGGACAAACTCCTATTGGTGGACAAAACTCCAATTGATGGAGATGTTAGTTGTGGCGGATTTGGTGGTAGATTTTCCTTTGTTGGTGCCGACACATCGAAATGTGCTTGTGAATGCACCTATTGCAAGCGGCGAATGGATGATTTGATAAAAAATGTTGAGGAGTTGGTGAATGCACAAAAAGACACAAATTCTGCTTTACAGAGTTTGTTATCCAAGAGGGGTGTCAATCCATCCAAGAAGCTGACCTCACCCTATACTCCTATTCGCATTCGCAAGAAGGGAAAAGCAATTTCCAAGGCGATTCCGATGTTAGGTCAAGGAAATCTTCTACACCCCACAAGGCATTGTTGTTGATCTAAAAAAGGTAAATGTGTATAAGCATGCGAGATGCTCAAAAAATGAAAAAGCTTGAAAAATTCGTCAATGCCAAGAAGAGCAAGGGTACGATGTATTCATTGCATGAATTTAAGGCCGATGACTTCGTGATAATGACAAGCATGGAAAATTGGTGGGCGGCCGTGTAAGTTTGAAAACAACAATTATTTTTGTTGAAACAAGTCTTATTTTGGTTGTATTAGTTGCAACAAGTTATATATTTGTTGCAACGAGTGGAACACTTGTTGCAACAAGTATTGGTCTTGTTGCAACAACTCACCTAGTTGTTGGAGATTGCTTTCGTTGGGTGAAATAGACCCAACTGCGTAAGCAATCTCCAACAACTAGAGAGTTGTTGCAACAAGATCAATACTTGTTGCAACAAGTGTACACTTGTTGCAACAACTCACTTAGTTGTTCAAGTGACTGACATTCCTTATACTTTTAATGCAGTATGTTGATGAAATTATGCTCTTAATGCATGTGAGGCAAAGCACCTTCACCGAGCACTATGCTTCCACGAGATATAATCTTGGATCTCAACTTCTACAATATCATGCTCAAGCGATACACGAGTTGTCGGATGAAAGCACACAGTAGGAAGCTATTCCATTCAATAAAATGCTTGATGATTTTATATGGGATGATGATGTTATCGCTTCTTTTGTAGAGTCTTGTACCAGCCAAAGGTGGTCGCGAGTGGGTTGGTGCCAAAAGGGTGCTTACTATCATGAACATAAATGTCGACGGTTTGTCACCCCGGAATTCATAATTGAGGAGGGGTGATAAATGTTTATGACCGCAACGTCCCAAAAATCCAAGTGGATGAGTTCTTCATCCACATCCACCATCATTGAATTATGGCCGAAACTACGAAGCGAGTGGCATGTTTGAACGCTTGCTCGAAAAGCTACTCAACGAAGCTTGGAAATTTGTCTTTGAAGGAGAATCTCCCCGCAATGAAAGCGCAATGGCATGCGGATCGTATTCACTTGCTTTTATTGAGCATTTGCTTACCGGCACTAACATGATGAAGCCCGAGACTTTATTGTGCGACAACTCGGTGGCGAGGATGCGGTGGCGGTGGGCGGGTGTGATAGACAAAGTTTTGGAGCCACGAATTTCAGTTTAACAAATTACTACTTGAACAATTTTTTTGTCCTTATTATTATTTATGAATGCTTTGTTGCAACAAATGCAACGAGATAGTACGATAGTTAAAAAAGGTGCAAAAAATTACTAATCTACTAATCTGTTTAGAAAAGTTGCCTAAATGATTGCAACAGTCATACGATTGTTGAAGTTACTAATCTGAAAGAAGTTACTAATCCGTTCCAAACAAGTAACTAATGCTGTTTAAACAAGTTACTAATGCTGTTGCATTAGATAATACATTTGTGAAAGAAGTTGCAACAAATAACAAATTTGTTTCAACAAGTTATTAATCCGTTCCAACAAGTAACTAATCTTGCTGAAACAAGTTACTAATGTTGCAAAATACAAGTGGAAAGAAGTTGCAACGAATTACTAATACTTCCAACAAGATACCAATCCGTTCCAACAAGTAAATAATCTGCTTTGAAACAAGTTACTAATGTTGCAACAGACGGATCATACAATTAATCGAAAGAAGTTGCAACAAATTACTAATCTGTTCCAACAAGTTCAGAATCCGTTCCAACAAGTAAATAATCTGCTGAAGCAAGTTACTAATCTGTTGCAACAGATCATATAGTTGTGGAAAGAATTTGCAACAAATTACTAATGATTGTAGTAGATATATATACTGATCAATAAATATGATTGATTTCCATTGTTTATCACTAAATGGGGGTGAATCAAGAAGTTCACATCAATTCACTCCAATGATCACTCCATTTAGTGCGTATTTGACTTAATTGATCATCTATCCTGACCCAAAACACCATGAAATTGCTTAAGTATATATATTGATCAATAAATATGATTGATTTCCATTGTTTATCACTAAATGTGGGTGAATCAAGAAGTTCACATCAATTCACTCCAATGATCACTCCATTTGGTGCGTATTGGACTTAGTTGATTATCTATCCTGACCCAAAACACCATAAAATTGCTTAAGTATATATAATGATCAATAAATATGATTGATTTCCATTGTTTATCACTAAATGTGGGTGAATCAAGAAGTTCACATCAATTCACTCCAATGATCACTCCATTTAGTGGGTATTGAACTTAGTTGATCATCTATCCTGACCCAAAACACCAGAAAATTGCTTAAGTATATATAATGATCAATAAATATGATTGATTTCGATTGTTTATCACTAAATGTGGCTGATTCCCTTTATTGATCACTAAATATGGGTGAACCAAGTAGTATCTGTTGCAACAGATGTAGTATTTGTTGGAGCAAGTTTATATCCGTTACCCATTTTTAAGCAAGTGTTGTATCACTAAATGTGCGATATCCAATCACTAGTAAGTTGTTGAACAAGTCCTTACTCTTGTTGGATAAAACACAACAAGTTACCCATTTTCTCGTATACAAGTCACTCCACTTGTTTGATTTCGATTGTTTATCACTAAATGTGGTGATATCCATTGTTTATCACTAAATATGGTCGATTCCTTTATTGATCACTAAATATGGGTGAATCAAGTAGTATCTGTTGCAAGATGTAGTATTTGTTGGAGCAAGTTTAGTATCTGTTGCAGCAAGTGTTGTATCTGTTGCAGCAAACGGAGTAAGTTGTTGAACAAGTCCTTACTCTTGTTGGATAAAACATAACAAGTTACCCATTTTATGTAACAAGTCACTCCACTTGTTTGATTTCTATTGTTTATCACTAAATGTGGCTGATATCCATTGTTTATCACTAAATATGGCTGATTCCCTTTATTGATCACTAAATATGGGTGAATCAAGTAGTATCGATGTAGTATTTGTTGGAGCAAGTTTAGTATCACTAAATATGGCGTTGTTTATCACTAAATGTGGCTGAGTGTTGTATCTATTGCTAAATATTTGGGAGCAAGTGGAGTAAGTTGTTGAACAAGTCCTTACTCTTGTTGGATAAAACATAACAAGTTACCCATTTTATGTAACAAGTCACTCCACTTGTTTGATTTCGATTGTTTATCACTAAATGTAAAAACTCGTTTTGATATCCATTGTTTATCACTAAATATGGCTGATTCCTTTATTGATCACTAAATATGGGTGAATCAAGTAGTATATTGCAACAAATGTAGTATTTGTTGGAGCAAGTTTATTATTACCAATTTTATGTTGCAGTGTTCTATAATTGTGCGATCCGAGTAAGTTGTTGAACAAGTCCTTACTCTTGTTGGATAAAACACAACAAGTTACCCATTTTACGTAACAAGTCACTCCACTTGTTTGATTTCTATTGTTTATCACTAAATGTGGTTGATATCCATTGTTTATCACTAAATATGGTATTCCCTTTATTGATCACTACATATGGTGAATCAAGTAGTATTTGTTGCAACGGATGTAGTATACATTACGGAAAAGTATCCAACATATAGCTTAAATATGGTTGCTTTCAGTTAGTACCCATTTTCGTAACAAGTCACTCCACTTGTTTGATTTCCATTGTTTATCACTAAATATGGTTGGTTCCAATTTTTTATCACTAAATGTGGCCGATTCCCTCTACTCAATAATTAAAACATCAATTCACTCCGTTTGTTAGAAAAAGCCCAACTTAGTTGCATCGGCTTAAAAACTCCGATTTTTTGTAATATGTTCAACGACTTACTAGTTGCCGCAACAAGTCCCGTTACTTGTTCGATAAAACCCAACAAGTTACCCATTTTAAAACAAGTCACTCCACTTGTTTGATTTTCATTGTTTATCACTAAATATGGTTGATTCCAATTGTTTATCACTAAATATGGTTGATTCCAATTGTTTATCACTAAATGTGGCTGATTCCCTCTACTCAATAATTAAAACTTGAGTCACTCCACTTGTTAGAAAAAACCCAACATATAACTTAGTTGCATCTGCTTAAAAACTCCGATTTTTTGTAATATGTTCAACGACTTACTAGTTGCTGCAACAAGTCCTGTTACTTGTTCGATAAAACCCAACAAGTTACAGAGCTGCTGCAACAAATTCATTACTTGTTGGAAACTGTACAACAATTTATTAACAAGAATATACACATTAGTGATTTGAACACGAACAACATATCATATAAACCAAGTTCATAATCACCAACAATATAAATTACCATGTTAAGAAAGAATAACATTAAAATGTCATAAAGATCCAACAGATAACTATTATTACAACACAATGCAATCTACAACTATGGAGCATTTCGGCTTGGACATGTTGTTTTTTTGTGGCCAACTGTTTTGCATAAGGAGCATTTGTTTTTCCGCATAGCCCTCTTTGTCCACCTTCTTCCGTGTTTGCTAGAACTTAAAAGCTTCACATCCCTTGCCACCACTTGCACTTCAGATGTTCACATCTAAAGCAATACACACTTCGCGAATTGAATGACATTCCTTTATAAAAACCTGTTTCATCATCTTGAACATGGCTGGACTGTGACGATTGTGCAGCACACGGTGTATTACTCACAAGTTCGGGTATAGGGATCGACTCACCCCCACTTCCACGGGCTTCGCACTTCCATTATCTGGAATATCTTGTTGGTCTTGAGCTAAATTATGGTTCTCGACCGGGCTTCCAACCACGTATACCCTTAAAATGGGCCTAGCTACATCTTTCAAATAAGTACGCAAACGACTCTGATCGGTTATCTTAAAAGGCAAGACCCTTTGGTTTTCAAAAGAGCTATGCATGTAAGTGATGACAAGGTCTTTCGGTTCACAAGTTAATTCACAATAGTTAATGATTAAGTTCACAAAATCATCAAACTCAACATCTCTTGGGACGATCATCGCTATCGTCTCTAACATGTGACTACCCTTCCATCGCCAAATATATCGATTGTTCACCTCGATCCATTCACCATGGCAATCAACACCTATTATTATTGAGTCCCCCATTAATGGTGCCTGAAATATTTTGTTTTAAGAAAATCAGTCATGACCAGCGCAAGTCAAAGGCCACTTAAATTTATAATTAAGTTAATTATTGAGTGGTTTTTTCATAAATTTTGGACCCAAAGTAGTTAACTTAATCACAATTTTGAGCGGCCTTTGAGCTTGGATGTTCAAAGTCGTCACAACTAGTAATTACAATGCTTGAATGTCAAGTGTTGAAATTACTCTAGGTGACAACTTTGACCACCCCAAGCCCAAAGGCCACTTAAATTTATGATTAAGTTCATAATTGAGTGGTTTTTTCCTGTAATTTTGGACCCAAATTAGTTAACTTAATCACAACTATAAATGACTTCTTGGAACAAATAACTGACTTGTTGCAACAAGAAGGTTACTAGTTGCAACAGCTCGCTTATTTGTTGGAGACAGCTTCAGTTTTTGTCTCTGTCTCATATCAAAATGGAACAACTATATGACTTGTTGGAACAACTAACGTACTTGTTGCAACAAGTATGTAACTTGTTCCAACTACTTGGTAACTTGTTGGAGACAGCCTCAGTTTATCTGTTTGATAACAAAATGCAACAACTAAGTGACTTGTTTGAACAAATAACTGAGTTGTTGCAACAAGTAGGTTACTAGTTGCAACAACTCACTTATTTGTTGGAGACGACTTGATCTCTGTCTCTGTTTCATAACAAAATTAAACAATTATATGAATTGTTAGAACAACCAACGTACTTGTTGCAACAAGTATGTAATTTGTTCTAAGTACTTGATTGCTTGTTGGAGACAGCTTCAGTTTTTGTCTGTTTCATAACAAAATGTAACAACTAAGTGACTTGTTGGAACAAGTAATTGACTTGTTGCAACAAGTAGGTTACTAGTTGCAACAAATTCACTTATTTGTTGGAGATACTCTTCAGTCTCTATTTCATCCAACAACTGTAAAATATGTCCAACAACTGCTGTAATTGATGCAGCAAGTATCATACTTGTTGCAACAAGTAACTCAGTTGTTGGAAAGAGTAAGAGCTCTCCAACAGATTTCACAGTTATTGCATAAAGTACAACAGCTGTTGTAAATTATTTATTCACATTTTTTGTAATTGTTGCAACAGATTTACTAATCTGTTGCAACAACTTTATAATTTATCAACAACTCTTGCAGAAACACTAGGACTACAACAGCTGATGCAAAAAGTTCAGAAGCTCTTACACAACAGCTTTAGAACTTGCTGCAACAACTCATATCTTCTAGAACTACGAATGCAGGAAAATCGGCAAATAAGGCAACTATACCCGGATGAACAATTGAAAGAAACGATGTTGTTTAACTTACCAATGGACCCGAAAACACTTATGAAGTAATGCCAGTGCTACACCAATGACATTCAATCAAAAAATTGTAAAATCGGATGATTTTTTTTTCTTGAGCAATGGCGGATAAAGAAGAAGAAGAAGAAGAAGAAGAAGAAGAAGAAGAAAGAAGAAGGACCAAGAAGAAGAAGAAAGCGGGGGCGGACCAAGAAGAAGAAGAAGAAGAAAGCGAGACGAAGAACGGATGGGAAGAACAACAATGGAGGAAACGGCGGCACAAGAGGATTTTTTTTTTTCCAGTTTTTGTATTTTAGGGTTTATAGTGGTTGGGTCAAAATGTTAAAAATAAAACTTTAGGGCAAAGTGTTAAAAGTAAATTTTAGGGTCAAAGTGTTAAAAATAAAACTTGAGGACAAAATATTAAAAATAAAATAGAGGGCCAAAGTGTCAAAAATGAAACTATTGGGCAAGTTCAAAACCCCTTAATCACTAATCAAATTTAGTCACCTCTACTCAATAATTAAAACTTGAATCACCTTCCTTCAATTTTAAAACTAAAACATCACCTATAATTAAATGCCCCCGGTATCCATGTATCAGCCCACGTAGTAAGGAGAGACCAGTAAGAGTGAATTAAATATAATATTGGAATTTTTACTTGGTGTAGCTTCTTCTAAGAGATAATTATTGATAATAACTACCTTTTAATTTATTTATATTTAGTAACTACAGTAATTTTGTAAATTACCATTCGTAGCTACACCAAAATACATAAAGTTGGAGTGGCTATTGGGCGAAGCTCTCACCCTGCCCACCCAGGTTCGAACCTGGAGCCAAATACATATGACATACATTCAAATAAAGTTCAATTACACGTGACATCAGATACATGTGACATCAAATACATATGAGATGCAATATAAGCCAAATACATATGACAAAAATACACTCAAAATACAAGGAGAAGAAGCAAGGAAAAATATGTAAGAAAAACAATGTTGTTGGCTATGTTCGAACCTGAGCGGGCAAGGGGAGAGTCTCGCCCAAATACACGTGAATACACAAAATACACGTGAAGTAAACAGCCTTTGGTTAAAAGTAAGTTACAAATTGTAATTTGGAAAATGGTACCTACTAATGGTAAGATCCTCAAAGAAGGCAGTTAGTTATATGTAAGTTTGCCTAAAATATTACTAGCCCACTACTAGCTATTAACTAGCAACGACCTTTCGTTTACGCCCACCTCCTTAATTCTTCTTGACTTTTCATTGTATAAAAAGAAGGGAAAAGGGTCAAAAATATCGTTTTACTTTGAACAAAGGGCTAAAAATATCCTCCATTATAAATTTGGGTAAAAAATACTCCTCCCGTCATTAAAGTTTTCAAATATACCCCTGTCTTAATGGAAATCCCCAACATAACCCGATTTCATTTTTAAACCCGAGTCAATTAAATAAAAAATCCATATGGGTTACCCGTTCCTGTGCCTAGTGGCTCCAGTTGTAGGACTCGGGAACAAGTTGGTCGCATTGGATTTTTTATGTAGTTGGGTCGGGTTTAAAACTAAAATTGGGTTATGTCGGGGATTTCCGTTAAGACAGGAGTATATTTGAAAATTTTAATGACTGGGGGATATTTTTTATCCAAATTTTTCATGGAGGATATTTTTAGCAATTTTTCCAAAATAGAGGTGCATTTTTTACCCTTTTCCCTAAAAAGAAAGGCACAAAAATACCTTTTCTCATGAACTTTACTTTATTTCAAGGTGACTTTTTTTTACCCCATCTTTTTATTTTGATTCAAGATTCTTTCTTATTCTTCTTGCAAATAAGCTTAAAAAAATGGCACTACATTTCTTTGAAAGTATAGACTTATCTTTTGTTCAAAGAATTTGCCAATGAAGAGTTTTGCAGTGGCCATCTATTGGAACGGAATTATTTTGATTTATTGCTCATCTTGAAACAATTCAATCTCTCATTGATTCATTATCTTCCAATAATTCTTATTGGACTTGCATATTTTTCATCAAATCTGGCTTGTATAAGTACTTCTCCACGCTATTTTCTTCATAATTATATTTGTTATGTGTTAAACAATTTGAACTTAGTGGCAAATTCAAAATTTAGAGTCATTATATTATGTCCTTTATCTACGAGCCCGTTCTTTTAGAAAAATAGACCGAGCTGACATATTAAGTTATATAAAAAAAATGAGTCATACATAATGAGTTATATCAAATTTGTTGAGTCTAATCTAGAATCAAGTTTTTTCATACACATATTGTTTAAGGCGTTATTATTGTTATTTTTGTTGTTCTAATCTTTAGCGTTGGGTACTTAAATTCTACATACATCCTACATGTATATTATTATGTTCATATTTTTTTTTAAGAATTCCTCCTTTAGTATGTAGATATTAGATTTTGCTTTCTGTATGTACATTATAGGACATATTATTTGTCGAAATTCTTGTGTCAATAATTTTTTTTTCTTTCTAAATTTATATTAGAGACTAATTGATTTTGACAGGTGACAATCCAATCTACTATTGGCATATGGGCTGCTCATGAATGACTAAGGTAAAATGAAAAAAATCTATCTTAGATATTCTTGTTGAAAAGAAATTTAGGCAAAATACATCAAATGACCCCTGAACTATACCCGAAAAGTCGAGTTCACACTCAATTAACCGGGTGACCTATTACCTCTTGACCATCTAAAAAGTGAATTTAATACCATCTTGATACACATTTAAGCAGTTGCACTAGCTGAGGTGTTATACACTCGCCGCCACATCAGTGCCACGTTGGAAATCTTCTGAATTTTAATTTTATATTCTTTTCCTTTTCTTTATTCATTTAATTTTCTTTTATTAATTATATTTACACAAATAAATTTCTAATTCACCATTAAAATCCTCCATTTCTGCCAACCCACCACCGACGCACGAACTCCAGCCAAACACAAGTAACCAGCAGCCACGCTGACCCTTTCCCCTGTTCTTTGAGCCTCACCAGCCACGCTGACCCTCTCCTATGTTCTCTGAGCTCACCGACCACTGCTCCCATCCCTTCTGTCTTCCTCTTGCTACCTGGAAAATTTGAAGAAGAAGGGTTTTGGGGTGGGGGTGGGGGTGAAATGAAGACGAAGAAGAAGAAGAAGAAGAAGAAGAAGGGTTTGGGGGTGGGAGTGGGGGTGACATGAAGGTAGAGCAGAAGAGAAGGGTGGGGTAGCAGTGGTGATGAAATTAAGATGAAGAAGGGTTTGGGGGTGGGGATGGCGGTGGTGGTGAAATGAAGAAGAAGAAGAAGAAGAAGAAGAAGAAGAAGAAGAAGAAGAAGAAGAAGAAGAAGGGTTTGGGGGTGGGGTTGAGGGTGGCGTGAAGGTGGAGGAGAAGAGGAGGGGGGGGGGGTTGGTGGTGGTGGAGGGATGAAGAAGGAGTAGCAAAAAAAAAAAAAAAAATTAAAATTTAAAAATTATCTTTATTTTAATTTCAACTTCACTCTCCTATTATTTAATTATAATTTTTTTTTCTGCCAAATCAGCTTTTAGGGTGTTATTAAATTCACTTTTTAGATGGTTAGGGGGTAATAGTTCACCCGATTAGTTTGAATGTGAAATTGACTTTTCGGGTATAGTTCAGGGGTGATTTGATGTATTTTGCCAAGTAATTTATTATAAATTGTAATTTTTTTTCTTTTTCTTTTTCCAGCTACAGTCAAACCTCTCTATAACAGCATCGTTGAGTTCGAATTTTTTTGGTTGTTATAGAGAATTGCTATTGTACATCTATAACAACATTTGCCATTTAAATAATAGTTGGCTACTATAGGCAAAAAAGATGCTTATAATCTATTTTTATTTTTATTTTTTAATGTTGTAAAGAAATAACAAATTATTTAAATTTTAAATCTCAAAGATATGAATGCTTCACTAACTAAACAATAAAGAAAGTTAATACAATTTCAATAAATTCATTACTGAATGTATAAAGTTTTAAGCTATAAGTCACACATTTAAAATCTATAGTACTTGAAATTAAATTCTTTCAAGATTGATGGGAGAAATTTATAATTATAGCTTGTTTCGTAGAATCCAATCTCTTAGTGGTGATATAACACTTGAATTTACGTCTAAACTTTCAGTAACCAGGTATCCAATTGCTTTCCCTTGAAGGGAATCTAAGAGTTGAACTGTTGAATCTTCTAACCCAGTCTAAGTAACAATAGGTTGAAGTTCTTCATCAGCACTTTCATTGTCATCTTCGGCTCTTGTTCTTCCACTCCAATGCATGGGCAATAATCTCTTCATTAGTGAAAGCTTCTGATAGGAAATGTTGCATCAAGCTCCACATATGTATTCATATATAATATTCTATATGTATTCATATGTAATATTCTATCATAAATATAATATACTAAAGTATCAAATTAAACATTTGGTCAAAATCTATACTACTTATTATTGGTAATCATAGATGGTCTATTTTTTATAAAGATGGTTGATAATTATATCAACCAAAAAAAGCAGATAGCTATTATATGGGGGGTAATTTTACAAAGAGCGTACTATTATAAAGTTGACTGTTGCTGTTATACGTAAAATGTTGCTATAGAGAAGTAAAATATAACATAAAAAATCGATTAAAAATCTTAGTCGTTATAAAGAGTCTTGTTATACGCGGATGCGGGATGTATAAAGAAGAGGGTTATTTGTATTTGGTTCTTTTCGACAAAATTAATGATGGGATATCCTAGTTCATCCCATTGACCTTGAGATTATTTTAGTCCGCATATCAAACGACCCCGGTTAACATTTTATATCAACATTACTTAATACACCCAACAAAATGACCCCTTATTGTTGTACACAAATTGCAGTTGTTTGATTAAAAAAAAAAAAAAAATCTAATTGTGAGTATATATGCATACTGCACAACTTCGTTTTGATTTATTTCATTTGTCATTGTAATTTTTTCTTCCTTTTTTTGCTTGAAAATGTGAAAATTTGTCGCAACGATTTTTAAAAAAAGGAAAAAGAACAAAAAAAGAAAAAAAGAAAAGAGAGAAAAGCGTGACTATAGTCTCTCCACTATACATAAATAGAGGGAGAGTGCACGTGGTCATTTAGGTCAGTGCGAAAAGTGTTTGAATTGCACCGGAATACTCCTCCTTTCTCCCTAAAATCTCTACCGTAATATGCTATGTCGTCGCTCGACTATGACAACCTTAGTGAAAGGAAGAGAGCTAGATACCTACAGGATCCTCCAACATTGGAAAACATCTACTGTATATCTATTGCTTCTTTGAGTTTAGGACTACTAATGCTCTGGTACTCCATTACCTCACGCACCGCTACATCATGCATTAGAACCACGAATGCGAGGGATGCTTCAACTTCTGTCCCAGTGTCGGCGAGCTGCGCACCGGTCATTTTTTCATCACTGATGGTTAGTTTTGATCGCCTACCTTTTGCTTTTAAGTTTTTGTTAAAACAAAATTTAATTATTTATTTTCCTCTTAGGGTTTCCGTCTCTCACCACCGATACCTCAGCGTTGGTAAGCCTTCTACTAATTTTATAATTTGTTTTTCTTTGATATCTTACCGTTTAATGTATTTTACTTTTATCGTTTAATTTTCTCACAGTATTTACCTTTGTTTGATATTTTACCGTTTAATTTTCTCACTAATATCCTCTTATGCATTTCTTGTTATTCATATTGTTTTTGTTTAATATTTTATTGTTATTCTTCTTCTTCTTTTTTTTTTTTTTTTTGTTGATATTTTTTAACCTGTAAATTTCTGACCTTATTTTTATTGTTATTCATATTGTTTTTCCTTTGATATTTTACCTTGTAATTTTCTGACCTTATTTTTACTGTTATTCATATTGTTTTTGTTTGATATTTTACCGTGTAAATTTTTGACTATATCACCTCTTACACATTTTACTGTTATTCATATATTTTTTTGTTTATATTTTACTCTGTAAATTTCTAACCTTATTGTCCTATTATTGATATTATTTTTGTTTGATAGTTTAACGTTGAAATACTTTGCAGGTGGAGAGAAATGGCAAGTATGTTGCTGAGGGTCTCAAGGAGTTTTTTTTTTATATATATATAAAACAATTGAAAACTTGTCATTTTGAACTGTTATAATCTCGATAATTTAAAAGATGTTTAATTTTCTGGATGTGAACTTATTCTTGTTCAGGGTTTTATTGTTTAGTTTTGAGGTCCTATGAAACTTTTGCTGCATTTTCAGCGTGATGTTTATGAAATTGAGGAAGTTATTTGTTTTTCATCAAATAGAACAGTTACTGAGATCAGGGAATCATGCTTAATCAGGATTTATGTTCAGTGTCATGATTTAATTTGTTGAGGGATCTCAATAGTCCTCGGTTGTTAGGTCGATCTCTATATTTAAATATATTTGATTTTCTGGATGTGAATTTATGGGTTTTTTTAGGGTTTCTATGTTTATTTTTGATGTTCTATTGAAATTTACAACATTTTATGCGGGGTGGTTGTGAAATTGGGGAAGTTACTAGACTTGCATTCTCTAGAGTAGTTATTGATCCAATATTTTATGATATTTGATTTTTTGGATGTGAACTTAAGCTTATTCAAGGTTTTATGTTTAGTTTTGAGTTCCTATTGAAATTTACTGCTATTTCAGCGTAATGTTTATGAAATTACTTAAATTGAGGAGTCATGTTTAATCAGGATTTACTTTTAGTTTTCTCATTGATTTGTCCTAGAAGTCTCAATAATCCTCATTTGTTTGGTTGATCTCATTAATTTAAAAGATGTCTAATTTTCTGGATGTGAATTTATGCTTGTTCAGGGTTTTTATGGTTAGTCCTGAGGTTCTATTGAAATTTTACTGCATTTTCCATGGTATGTTTATGCAATTGGGGAAGTTACAACAATAACAACAACAATATACCCGGTGTAATTCCACAAGTGGGTCTAGGGGAGAGAGAATGTAAGACCTTACCTCTACCTTTACGGGGTAGAGACGTTGTTTCCGATAAACCCTCGGCTCAAAAGAAACATAGTCATTGCAGGATTGCAAGAAAAATAGGATGACAAAATATAAATTGGGAAAGTTGTTACGGTTCGCTTTTGTGACGGTTCGCTTTTTACGCGGTGTTAAGGTGGCATAAAAGGCTACTACGAACTCGTTGGTGCTCTTTCGGACTTTGTTTTTGAAAAACAGTCGCCACCTAATTTTTAGGAAATTAGGAAAATCAGTTTTGAAGGGTTTATTCAAATACTGTGAAAAAACCTTCGTAATCCAGAGTTCTAGATACGGGTTCTGATGATCTCCTGGGGAAGGTGTTAGGCACCCCAGTATTAAGGATCCGTACTATACAGTTGACCTTCAAATTCCAGTGTATGAGTATTTGCTTAAACTGCCTATTTTGTGTTTATTTTCCCGTGAAAGAACTGTCATCAATAAATTGCATATTATATGTTTTGAAATTTTTTGAATATATTCCCTTTATATATATGGGGTATCGTAGTTCCGAATTTATAACATCCGTGTATAAATAGCCTCCTTTTATGTATAAGGAATATATATGGTTATAAAAGAAAGTGTAAAGAAAAGTCTTGGTTTATAAATGAAGTCTATATTATACTCATACACTTGGCTCGGGTTAGTCCGTATTGGTACATTCAGTCTTATCCGAGGGGTACATATTACGAATTAGTTTTTATCGTTATAAGAGGCGTTTTTACATTTAAAATGGTATATCTTAT